>NW_028186646.1:759381-794807 GCF_003343005.1 Rhea americana
GGGGGGGGGGATGTTTTTTCTCCCTGAGCAGAACTTTCTGACAAAATTGGAGTGCCCTTCCACCTAAAAATGAAAAACAGCTAATGTTCTATTCTTTCAGTATTCAGATTAATAGTTTTGACACAAGAGAAATTGCTAACAGTGCACACTCTCATCCTAGTGTGCAAACTAAGGTTTGTGCAGTTGAGTGAATACAGTTGTATTCAGATGATCACATAAGTTATATGAGAATCATTGTAGTGAAGTGCTCTATGCCAGCCTTTGACATTTTCCAGAAAATGCTTAACCTACGTTTCTTGTCTTTCACAACACAAAGTCCTATGAAATGCAAAAGAAATATGCACTTTGATGCTGGAATGTTAGATATTTCAGGTGGAATATTAATCTAAACCCAAGTGACCAGAATTAGATGATTATGCAGGGACTTTTTATTGTCATTGGAGAGCAGTGAAGTATGTTTTTGATGATGACTCATCTTCAGATAAGTATCTGAGATGCATTAATCTTGAGTGCCTATTTCCCTACATTGACTATTCAGCGGTCCAAGACTGATCGACTCAGACTTATATTTAGATATAAAAGGTTAYGGAAGAGAAACCCTAGTTCATAAGGTTTGTTTTTCAAGGCTTCTCCAAACCCACAAAGGTAAGCTGTACCTGCTCACATACAGGCAACTCAGTGCATTTAACCACAGGCAAATTACTCCATGCATTTAAGAGGATGACCCCTCTCCTCCTAGATGCCTTGGTGTGGAACACGTCATGATTCACAGAAGTAAAAGCCGATGAGTAATGCTCAGCTACTGTAATTAGGCAAGCTCTATCCCATCATTGTATCAAAAGGAGAGATTTTAAGTAGACGGCAGAATTATCACTAAACAAAATCAGAAGGGTCTCACTGCAATTACTTGACAAGAGAACTGCTATAAAACAGTGCCACTGAATAAAAAGTAAAATATCTCTCTGGCCTCTYTTTGATGTAATACAATATGTATTGAAATGATGCAACTTTAACATAACAATATGTTACTGTATTAATGTTATCCTAAATAAGAGTGATTACTTTTTTTTTAAAAAAAAAAGTCTTTAAAATAGCATATTTTCCTGATAATCTCTGACAATAGTTTTACTTTACCATCTGTCTAGCTAACTTCTGATTCTTTGTTAAAGGCAAAAAATGTAAGCAGATGCAGATGGCATCAGAATCCAGGATATCTACAAAGATTTGCATGAGCAGGACAGACAGTGCATGGATAAGGTTACCACAGAGTGGATTTACATATGAAATAGCAAAACAAAATAGCAAGAAAAAGAAAAAAAGCTTATACTGTGTATGTAGTATAAGCCACGATCACATTATGTTATGTTGCTTCACGTGCTACTAGGGCATTTATATCATATCAAATATTAGATGTTTACAGAAACAACAGAAAGCACTGAAAGATATCTTTGTTTCCTGGAGTTTCTCAGATGCCCTAAAGGGTTAGAAGAATGCTGGAAATCTGTTACACTGCTAGCACTACCAGCAAAAAATGTTAATACTTTGTTCTTTTAGGAAATGTACTATATTTACAACATTTTGCCCAGTAGGACTTCAAGCTTTTAAAGCTTTATTAAAAATTAATGTTGTTATGTGAATAGAAAAAATAATAATCTAATAAATAACAATTAATTAAACAAATACTGCAGTCTATTCAATCACTTCCTTTGCATAGTTACATATAGACTAAGAACTCTGTTTCACTTTATGATTGTTTTTCTTGTGCTTTTAATGAAAAATAAGGCATGGGAACTTTTCACGTTCCTGAGAATTATAAGCTTCTGGTGCAATGTAAGAAAAGACCACAGTTGCTACTGAACCCCATTCTCCAGAGAAAGGAACAATTATTTTCATCTAAAAATGAAAACAAAAAACAAAAAACATCCCCCTTTTCTCCCCAAGAAAATAGATAAACTGATAATTGCCATCGCATTATTTCATTTATTACACAGAAAGATTATGTTTTAATACAAATAAGTGATGTAACATTTATTTCTAAGCTGTTTTTCTGCTATGATGTTTAAAAACATATTCACTTTTAAAGATAATAGATTTACTGTTCAAAACAGTTCAAGGGAAATGAAGATAAGGGGGTTTCTGCAGAGCTAGCTTCTAGCTTGGGCTTTTTCTTTTACATTCTATTCTCTGGCTAGAACTCTTTATGTTATCTTTTCAGAAAAAGAAAAAAAATGTCCCTAGAAAACAYAGTCTTAGACCACCAAGACCCCTGAGAGATTCCTTTTGTTGAGGTTTTTAATCTTCCTTCACTTCCTTCCATTCATCTTATATTGAGTGTCTTCTTGACCAAGGAGGATTTAGTTTAGCGTTTAGCTTTTTCTAGAACACTGCTATATTAGAACAAATGAGTAATTCAGCCAGTTTGGTGGCATTGCCATTTCTTATTTGGGCCTTCCCACTGCGAGGGGAGGATCTTTTGGTGTTTAGTGACCTACAGCATGACTTACAGGATTTCTACTTCTGTGCCTGATGGAGTCATCCAAAGTTTGGGTTAACTGCTTGGGACAGATTCCAGAGAGATGTTTTGCCTGATATACAAGATTTTCACTTAACTGATAACTGCTTATTCCGTTAACCTAGTTCCAAGTAAATTACGAAGCCTTCACTTTTTGGCCCCTTATCTGACTTTTTTTTTCCTGCTAATTTTTGCACCTGCATCCTTTCCACAAGGATTCTCTCTTCCTACTTAACAGACATGAAACAGTTAAGTTGCCTCCTCTATAATTGAGTTACTGGTGGCATCATTGTGTTCAACTAGAAATGTACCAACTGTGTTGAGGCAATTCAATGAAATTGATGTGAACTTTGAATGTTTATCAGATCATGAGCACTTGACCCTGTTGTGACACTCCTGGTCTGCTTTTCATCCTTCTTTTCCTCTGCAGTGATATATGCCAGCATTTGAATCAATAGCATCCTTTTTACTTGAACAGAAATGTACAGTTCTATTTGCTGTGTTTTCATGAGAGCACTTTAGCGTCTTCATAAAGATGTTGTGGAACAGCTTGCAAAGCTGCTATTTTCATCACAGTTCATAAGATACATGCAAACGAATATTCACAATGGAGCTTTGCATTTTTCCTGCTTTGAAGATCCAAAGCTATGCTGCTTGGATATCTACAAATACCTCTTACTATGGAAAAAGTAATTTTTACATAGAGTTCCTGATGTGTTTTAGACATTCCAGTCTTGGCTAAAYTACACTTGAAGTTATTACTAAACACATACACAACATGACATTCAAAGGTTAAATTCTTTTGTTTTTTTAGATCTATCCTATTAATCTCTGATCTGATAATATTGAAATTAAAGGGAGATTCTTCTCAATTTTCAGTTGATATAGCTCTACTGAGTTCAGGAGAGCTACTTTATTTTATATCTGCTGATTATTTGGCCCTTGGAGAATAATAGATTCAAGAGAAATAACTGATATAAAGGGAGAGAAAAAAGGCTGGACAAGGTTGATTGCCTTCCCTGGGCAAAGTTCAGTGTATAATAGTTTCTCTCTCTCTCTCTCCCCCCTTCATGAAAGATTTAAATGATCTTACCCATCACTAACCATACAACTGTGGTTCAAATTCTATCCTGGTGGAAATCCCAGCTACCTCAGTTAGCATACGAAAAATGTGCAGAGTGGGTTTTTCACACTGAAAATAGATTCTATTGCCATGAATGCTGTGTAGACCATGCCTGAATCTGGTGTCTATATTTTCTTTTAAGAGCAGTAGATTGCCATGCATTTAGCTCTAACTACTGAGGAGAGGAGCAAATGACTCTATATATTCATCGTTGTGCTATCATCTCACAGGACGTAGGCTGTATAAGCACAGATGTCATAACTGTCCCAGTCCCAGCAAGGGAATGACTTTCTGTATCTTCTTTTCCCTATTGTCTATTCACAGGGAAGGCAGCTCCAGTTTTAGCTGTGCCATGGTCCCTTTGCCCTAAGAAAAGAGGATGGCTGGCTGTAACTGGATCATTGTTTGTTTGCTCTGTACTTAAATTGCATTAATCCCATGCTCTGGGACTTCCAGTGGGCTGTAATGGCTGCAGGGGGAGGAAAGCAAGGTTTGACTTCTACTTTTATGGCTTTTATTCCCTCCTTTAGAGCAAGCAAATGTTTCACAGCTAAAATGGCCATGAGGCAAAGCTTGCAGAGATGCCTAGGACACTTTAAATTTTTTTCAAAACCTGTTTGACATATTTTCCTCACACACTCAAAATTAAACTGATAACAAGACTTGGGGTATGAAGGGAATTTTCCCTCAGGTCAGATTGGCAGAAACTGAGGATATTTTTTTCATTGAGCCCTTCACTGTAGCATGAATTTCCCCTGAACCAGCAGGAATTTTTATTTACCAATTTTTTGCTGCATCTGGGAACTAGTATATTGTTCTCTTCTGTCATATTCCTAAGGCATATAACATTTCTTACTTTTGATCTTTTATTAGATGTCTTATATTTGTTAATGGATGCTGGGAAGGTTTAGCCTGTGATGTATGAGGACTTGCACTATAAAGGTTATTTAGACWCTTTGAAATTAGACATCAAGCACATTTTTTTCTTGTGATTTTAGGGACTAGATGCATTCTCATGATCCTGCTCAGTCCTACATTCTTACTGTAAAATAGCTCCCAGGCTCACTGTGAAATAGGGAAAATTTCAGACCAAAAGATTAAATTTGACAGAGCACTAATATGGAACTGAAGCATTGAAGGGAATGTTTAAAAGGATGCTGTAGTATTATCTCAAAATCAGTAGTGTCTGTTTGACTTCTGAAGCTCTATCATAGTTTCTTTGACAAAATAAAAAGACTTAAAACCCACCTAATCATTAAGTGGGAATTATATTTGCATAAAGAGATCGAGGAGCTTCACCCAAACATTAAGACAGCATCAAAGATATGGGCAGAGTAAGGACAAGTGACAGCCTGTGATAGCTTTTTTTGGACCATTATTTGTACAAGTGGGCTTCTATGGTCTGGTAATTTTTCTTCTAGGAAAGATAGGAGATATATTTGGCATAAAGCTAATGTTCTCTCCATCTCTCTCCTCTTCCTCTCCACAGTCACTGGCTTGCTCTTTCTGAGGACCACAGTGTCAGCTAGTAAAATAAGTTATTTTCTTTTATGTTCAGAGTAATTTTCATTTTCTGTTCTAGTCTTATTTTTTTTCTTAGATGCTCCATTACAGACTATAAGGCTGCATATAAATTTTTACCAGACTGAGAACACAACGTGGGTCCAGGATTGGGTAACAGCACAGYCAAATTTTAACTTTTTATTATTATTCATTTATATGGTGCGGCCGTATTCTAGAAACTGCAATAAGTGGTTTAAATGGGTTAGTATATCAAGGAAAAAATTTATACCCATGCTTCTCAGAAAGAGGTAAACAAATCTGCACAATCTGCAACGCATCACCATATTGCAGATATGTTTAGCTAAGCACAAGAAATTTAAAAAGCCCATATGTATGCATTGCCATCCCAATCCTCAGCACAGATGTTTTCAGAGAAAGAATACAGAATGACTTAACTGGGAATTCAGCTAACCCCTTGACTCTAATCCAAAGTCTTTAGCAGGTGACTTGCTAGGCCTACTGTGGCTTAAACTTCCTTCTACTTAATCTTTTTTTCTAGTAGGTTGCAGCTGTAGATACGTGGCAGAAGAGCTATATTTGAATATGATAGTAGATCATATGGGGCCAGATGCTTTAGCTAAAGAAATAAGCAAATTATCAGGGAAGTCAAACTTGGCCTCCTTTGTTGCTATGCGTTCACCAATTTCTCTCTCTAATATGGCACAGAAAAATATGCATTTAAGAAGTAATTCTACACCAACTTTCTTTGCAATACCCTAGTGTGAGCTCTGCAAGAATCATGTTATACTTGAAGGATTAAAWATCTGAACTCTTCTACAGCAGTGACTGTAACTGAGTTACATCTTCTGATGTTTAATATTCTGTCGCATTAGGTATTATGGCAGATTTGCATCTGTCTACACATTGAACTCCAACTAGCTACTTAGAGAGTTATTCTGAAGATCTCTACAGTATCTCTGCAGTATCTCTACATATATCTACATAGCTTACATCAAAATCTGTGAGAACTGTGTTTAGCTTAATGTCTAGGAATGCTCAGGAAAAGCCTAGCGAGTCTTCAGAAAGAAAAACAAATAATAAGAGGTACCAGTCAAATTAACATCTGTCTATGGTATATCAGACAAAGAACTTACAGTTGTACTTCTTAATAGGCAGGGTGACTTGTGTGCTGCTACATCTCTAGAAGGCAGAATACAAACTTCCCACCCAGTGTACCCGGGACTAGGGTGGTTCAGCACCTTTTTGCATTCTACATTGGCAATGGTAAAACTAGGTAATTGTTCCTTGGGAAAGGATCCCTCGGGCCAGTCCCTGCCTGCCCTCCTCAGCTGCAGCAYTGCAAGAGTTCTTTCCTGGCAGTGAGCGTTCAGATTCTCTACCTGATCTGAGACTTCGTTGCAAGTGGACTGGAGCTCRACGAAAAAGTTTATGCCTGAAATAATATTTAGGGAATCTTATTAGTACCATTTCAGCATTTTTAGTTCTCTTTCTTTCTTCTTTCTAGCAATAAGAGCAGTGAGAACAGAAACAAGATTGAAATAACAAATTAGTCCTCTTCTCACCAGCTCAAACTCTGATCTGTAATTCTAAGGATAAGGAACTAAAGCAATAGTTTCCTGCGACTTGCACCTAATTACAACAGTGTGTTCAAGTGGGAGGAAATAAAATGTGCGTTGGCTTTGTCCGCAGAGGCTCAGCATGAGGCAATACAAAAGAGTGGGAGCTCTGTGATGTATAGTGTGTATCAGCAACATARGCACATGACAGTCATGCGTTTTGAAGGAAAGGATGTAAATAGAGTTGTCGAAATGGATATATGGCCAGCTCAACTCTTATGGGTAGACACAGGTTCTTGATGGCTGATTGTGATTTGTGTTACTTATATAAAGTGGTGTAAAAAGAGATGCAGAAAATTCTAAAGCTCAATTTTAAACTGAATAATTTAATATGTTTATGTGGTGTGGTGGGAAATGGAAATTAAACACATTATAACCCCTCTCTAGAATGGCAGTGACAGGACATGAAATTCAAAAAGCCTCAGAGGCAACATCAGCTATGTGGATTAAAGCTGAAGTGACAATTACCTTTCCAGATTTGTGGTCTCAGCCTTTGAGAATGTTTCTGAATGGAGTAAGGACCCTGACCCACAGATTGCACATTGCAGTATAAGCTTGGTGCTTCCTTTGAGGTCTTGGACAAAGCTCCCATTGACTTCAGAAGCACAGGATTATGGCAGTACAGGGAAACATTCTTCCTGAAGGGAAATGTTTTCAGAAACTATAGTTATTTGCATGGCTGAGTACACAGACAAAACAAATGGTCTATTTTATGTGATTTGTAACAGTGTATGTGAAGAAGGTTGCATTTGTATTCTTCCCGTGGTGGAAACTGCATTCTTTCAGTGGCTCTCGGTGGCAAATTTTGGTGGACTATACTGTATTTCACAGAAGACAGATTTTTAGTCAATATKGAATGAACATTCCTGGACAGATCTCTCACTCTCTAGTTATATTCCAAGGAGTCTCCAGAGACAAGCAAGAGCTCACATAAGCCCTAGATTTTTTCCTGTACTTTTGGTCCACTTTTCCTCCCAACTTTTTTCTACAGAATTGATAGTATATATCAATCTCATCTTATCTTCAAGAAACAGCTTGTGGAAAACCATTCGTTTCCAACTTATCATAATGCCTGTGTCAGCACAATATAATTCATGTGTTGATGACAAATTCAATGGCCAAACAATCTTAATTGAGGAACTTTGAAGTACTAAATATAGAGTAAATAAATGAAAGATCAGTTTAAAGAAGGACCTAATATAGATTGAGATTCCACAAAGACCTGAAGCGTGGCCTTCATTTTAAATATATTTTAAAATGTATTCCTTAAGTAGGTTTCAAACTATATTTTCTCTGTAACAAGGTGCACCTATTTGTGAAATGTTCATACCTTTTAATAGCTCTCCCTAGGCTATAATCTACTATATGTATTTTCTAGGATAACGCTTTTGACTTCTGTAGTCCTAGAAGTATAAAAAAAGAATAAAAAAGGAAAATAGCCATGATATATATTTTACATACTAGAGAGYTTAATGTAGTGTATATTATGACTTAATGTTATCAACTTTTAAATAAAAGCCATTTATTTTTTCATAGGCACACTAGATGCACATGACTGAAAATATGTACATTAATATTTCCTCTTAAACTAGCAGAACATATCAAGACCCTTCTATAGGTCTGTCCCAGAGTGTTAGGAAGGAGTGAGCTGCCTTAGAAGGAAAAGTGATCCCAGAGCTGAGGGTGAAAAGAAGGCACACAGTGCAGCATGCACAGTGCAAGGGCCAGTCCCACCACAGACAGGCAAGAGGAGCAGGGCAGGTCCCATGCTGCTAATCAGCGTCTGCTTGGCAGACAAGTGTGTAGTGATGAGGCAGGTACAAATTCACTCTAAGACTGTGCAAAAAGAAGCAACATATACAAAATACAAGCAGGCAAAATCCAGTTAGATATTTGAAAAAAAATCCTCAGGAAGGTAGTCATACACTGGAAGATGGTCTCAGAGAAGCTGTGAACATCTTTGGAGGTATTTGAAACTTGGCAAAGCAAGGCCTGAACAACCTGACTTAAACTGGCCCTGCTTTAAGCAGGTGGTTGGACTGGTTGACTGCCAGAGAGCTCTTCCATCCTATATTATTCTRTGATAAATCATCGTGCTAATCATCCAGCTACAAGGTAGAATTAAATCTRCCTTTCAGATGCAGCGATCAGTTTTCTTCCAAATTGTTGCCCTTGTATCACTCAAAAAAAAAATAAGAAATTGAGTTTTTTTGTAGCAAAGAAGATTTAGGTTAGGCATAAGGAAAACCATTCTAGCTGTACATTTTACTGTGAACATGGTTTTAACAAACTAGCTGGAGAGGCTGCAGATTATTCTCTGGAAGTTTCTCAGAACAAGTTAAACATCTGTCAGGGAAGTTTTTGCACTCTCCTATTACTGCCTTGAGAATACAGAGAGTGACAAATTAAAAAAAAAACTCTAAAGATAATCTACAAATAAGGAAGGAGGAAAGACAGAGGGAAAAAATGAAGGTTAAAGCATTGAGGTTAAAAGTGGCCATGAAGGAAGCAGATTGAGGCAGTTGAATCTTGGGGGGGGGGGGGGTTTAGTGTTTTATTTTTAATAAAAAGGTGTTTTTTTTCCTGTTTTCCTTTAAAATGAAAGCTCTTCYATGGTGTCATTATCTTAGGATTTCAAAAATTTTAATGAAATAAGCCTCCACATTTTCCTCCAAGCAAGATAGATGAGTTCCAGGTGCTTCCCATAGGATGTCAATCTGGCTACCAACTTTCAAATGTCATCATYCTGCACTGGAATGAGGAAACATGAGTAATGGAGGATTTAATATCTTTAAAATTCACTAAACATGAAAGCATGGTTTTCACTAAAGCAGTTTTCCCATCCTGGCACTTAATGCAAACACAGTGACCCACATACATTCAAAATGGAACTGACAAAAATCACATTAACTACTTGATTTAAAATCAACATCTAACTTCAAAAGAAAAAAAAATGACACAAATATTTTTTGTAATAAGAGAGTATTGCCATATTCTCTTATTAGTATGGTAAATAGTCATATTGTGCACATTTTAACACATGACTACTTTGAAGTCTGGCTTCAAAGTAGACAAGTAGAGCTACATGCGTTTGCTGTAAACTCTAGGGTAGGGAGCATTCTGAACTACTGTCTATTCATCTGTTGGTATCTAGAGTTATTTATCAGTTCTTTAAAAGCAAAATATCCCTCACATTTATGCTACTAATTCACAGAATGCTGATATGTTTATTATTAACAGAAAATGTGAAAACAAATGAATGTTCCATTATGAATAAATACACACAGATGGAAGGGATGCTAATAATAGATCAGCCTTTTTTTTCATTAAGATGATTACATGTGACTATAACTAGAGCAGGTCAAAAGCTGGATTTCGGAATACTTGAGGTATGCTGGTGTTTTGAAATGCTTTCAATCTGAGCTGGTCTATAAACTGTGAGCTGTAAAATCGTAACAGGTTCCACAGAAAGGCAAGCCTAAAAAGTTTTTATTTAGGAACAGTTTGATTTCTTTCTCTTTCTTCCCTGTTTCATTTCTGCTTCCCCACTCCCACCCACCCACCCCCCCAAAAAAAAAAAAAGAAAAAAGAAAGGGTGGAAGAGTTGGCCTAAGCAGCTCTGACAAGCATGGACAGCCGTGGTTGTCCTTAGGGCCAGAGACAGCTCTGAGARCCTCCTGGAGCTCCATTGCTACCTAATGGGAGCAAGGAGAACAGTAGCCCTGAGAGATTTGCTGTGAGATCTTGCRGTGAGATACTAAGTGGGGTCTGAGATGCGATGCCAGCATCTGCAATATAACCGAGGCTGTTCAGAGCTCACATGGCCAGCCTGGTTGAAGGCTTCATCTGCCTGGGTCCCTGCTCTGTGAATGCAGCCTGGGGAGGATACAACCCCCAGCTCCTGCTGATCAGCTTGGTGTTTTTGTCCCATGACTCAGATCCTCAGCCCAGAGGGGCTTCTTGCCTGGAGAAAATCTGCTTGGCAGCCCTGATTTAGAGATGTAGGTCTTGGAAGCCCAGGATGTCTCAGCAGCCGTCAGGAGAGCTGCTAAAAATCAGGCAGTTACTCTGYAAACCAGCTGGTATTTGGGTGGCAGGTCATCAAAACCAAAATATTGATGCAAAATAAGTTTTGGGTTTGGCCACATTTTCCAGTAATGTATTTTGTTCCTGAAAAATTCCCAGACATGTAAATGTAATAACAGGTGTTCACATATGCTGCTGGTATTGCGTGGCTTATGACAAACACATATTAGCTGAACTTTCTTTTGTGCTTCCAGTAGTTTTTAATTTCTCCTGGTTCTCTCCATTTATGCCATGTATCTAACCGGTATCCCTTTGGCATTTTAGCTTGGGACTGACTGAGTTCAGCATTTAGGTGAATATCGTTGATCTACTGATAATGCTAAAGTCAGTGAGCTAAGATGGAACACGTAGCTCTACCAGGAAACTCCACCCTATGAATCATTAACAGGACTTGCTGTAGTTTGCCCCTGAGGATGACTAGTATTCGTGTGTGCTGCATGAGTCACCTTCTTGCTATGATACCTAGCTCAGAAAGAACTATCAGGTTATTTATGAGAATTACTAGAGTCCTTTATATTATTATTACTGTTATTATTCAATCCATGAAATTCACACAGACAGTTTGAAGCAAGGTAATCATCTAAGATCTGTTCCACACTTGCTGCAGGCTCCCATTAGGAGGTAAAATAAAGAGGAAAGCAAAATCAGAAATTTTCATCTCGTTTTATTGGGAGTCACACACTTATCCCACAGAATTAAATGGGACTAAGTATGCCAGGGATCCCAGACTTGTCTCTCTTCCTCAAAAAGAGGTAATTACACTGCTCTGTTAACGTGATATTTGTTTAACGGGAGACAATCCTAAAAGTACTGAACTCTAGCTACTTGAAAAGCTGGTATCAGGAAAGGAGTTAAGAAGTGTCTGATGAGATCAGTACTTCAGACTTCCCATTCAGTTTTTGTCTCTGAAATCTATTTAATGCAGAATTTGTAGAAGAAGAAAAAGGGGTACCTAAAATGATTATACTCATTCATGCTTTAAGGGATAGATTTAAGACTTATGCACCAGAATGTTGTATATTAAAAAGGACTCTGATGTTTTATAAAATGAGGAAGTACCATTCTGTGAATACATAAATAGCTCCTTTCTGCTTATATTACGTGGAGGCAGTGCACAGAGTTTTATGAGAGGTTTTACTTTGCTTCGAAGCTATCTTTGGTGCAGCGCTAACAGCCAGAAAATTGCATGGCTGGCCACGCCCTGCACTTCTAAATTAAATTGTGCTCATCTTAATTCTCAATCTGCTGAAAATGTAGCATGCACTAATAATGCAGGCCAATTGCATTCTTGTGGAAGAAGTATTGTTGTTTACTTCCTCTGTCTCAAGTGAAGTACATTAATGTTCYTGGGCAAACAAAATGGACAAGATAGATAAAGTATGTGACAGCCAAAAGCAGATAAGAAAAATGAGAATTGTCTAGCTGCAAATGGCATGTATGAAGAGCATTGTAACAAAAGTGCAGCGCAGTAATGAAAACACCTGTTATAGAGAAAATTCAATGGTTTTGATCATGTTGAGGCTGTGCACCACAAGGTTTTARTAAACAGACTATAGGCATTTGATCCAGTCATTACAATTTGTTCCTGCGGGTTTTGCAAGAATGTGCTGAGGAAGGGGTATAGCTGAAGGAAAGAAAGAAATCAGCATGTTCTGTAGAAATACCTCAGGAGTAATGATGTGCTCTGTTAAGTAACTAATTCTTTCTTTGGTTTGAACCCTGGTAATTCACTGAGATTGTAAGCAAAAGATTCTCTCTTGTTGTCCAATTTTCTTTAAATTTGGAAAACAAACAGGCTTAGAGCACATCAGAGCCTTACGTTATGGCACTTTAATTACAACAGTTATTTTAAAAGAGGATTGGTCTGGTCTGACACTGTCATAGTTGCATTACTGATTAGTAAAAGCATATGAAAAAAATATTCCCAGGAGTAAATGTAAGTGCTAAGAACAAACAGGGACCTGAGGCAAGCACTGAGGTGATCAGTAACATTGACTCAGCTTCCCTTCTATCTATTTGTTGATGAAAGTGCTCATAAGAAGATGCCCGCTTCAAGGAAAAATCCCCAGTTAGCTAGGTCTGTTCAGCTAAGCCAATTCCACTCTCTTTTKGGGAGACTGAATACAGGAAGGTTGAAGAGAGGAAAGGGCTGAAAAGGTGAGTGCAAACTGATCCTGAAGCAAAGCAATTCCTTGTGGTGTTGTAAGGTTCTAGAAGGTTGATCTAAATGGTTCAGGTTTTGATTCAACTCTCAGATGGCTTCAGGACTTGGAGTGGCATGAAATTACTTTTGTTTCAGAGGATTGCAATGAGCAGAAAATGCTGCAATATATTCTGAGAAGATAGCAATTGTTGACAATGTTTGTGAGAGCAAACTCCATAGCACCTGAAAGTCCCAGTGAATTTGTGACTCTTTCCTGTAGCTCCAGCATGAGGGAACTGGACTAATATTTCATAWCCCTGAAGCTTGCTTATCCAAATCACACTGTCAAATGAAGAAAACAAAATCTCTCCAATTAACTCAGAATTAATGTTTTATTTCCACAGGAAGAGCTAGATCTCTGTTCTTACAGATTAGGGTATAGGATGCTTGCTAGAGGAGCTGCAAAAACAGCAGAAAGGGTACTTTTGCCAAGTTAGACATTTGTAGGAGGGCCTTATCCTTTCCATCACCACATGTTAGCTTTTCAGTTGCTAACTGAATGTACATTTCACACACTATAGTTGCAAAGAGCAAGCTTTAAAACATTACATGAGATATTAAGCTTACTGTCTAGTATAAGAAGACAGCATGCTGTGTCAGTTAAGGCTGCCTGCTTAATATATGAAACTCCAAAGACCCTTCTTATCCTGTAAGATACTCATCGCAATTGTGGAGAAAAAATATCTTTAGTAAGGAATCTGGYGTGTTGGCATAGGCTTGATTTGGAGCACAGAAGAAGACAACAAAATCCAGAAATGCTTCCTCGTATTTCAGTATGTATTATTTAAGAAAAACATTTCGTTTTGGAGTAAATCACAAAACATTGAAATGACATGGACTAATGGCATTGACATCATTTTAATACGAGTTTTCACTCAGCTTTTCACCATACTACAAGTGAGCAGGGTGCTATTGTCTACCTATAGTGAAAGAACCAGAAGCACCAAGTGAAAATGATCACATATCAAGTTCAAAATAAACAAATGAAAATACCTTCTACACATGATTAAACTGAAAAATTTGTTTCCATAGTACTTTATTGATCCTCAGAATTGATGTAGGTTGGAAAATCAATCAGGCAAAGTCAGAAATGGAAAATGCATCAGTGGGATGCTAAGCACAATTACACCATCTGTGACTCAGGAAGTCTCGAAGGTGCAGAATGGAGGATGCCTCAGGTGCACATGGGAAGTGTGACAGCATGTCTGCCCTGCTTTCTTCCTCAAGTTTCTGCTAACAGCCACTATTAGAGACTCTTAGTTAGCTGGACCTTTTCAGGTGTGCGTTTATCAACCAAAATCTAACTTCTGCTGAACACAGGAGCCAGAGAACCATAGCTTTTATTCTGGTGAGTCTGGCACATAACACTGATCATTGAAATTTAGCTCTTAAATTTTTAACTTTTTTATTAGCAGTATAAATGTTTTATAATATAAATATAAAAATATAATTCACTATATTTTAATCTAACATAAAATTGAACAAACAGATGTAATTAATGAAAATGAAATTCTCTGCATTTTTTTTATTGGTTATCCTTCAGTATTTTAATCCCATAGGGAGTTAATCTGCACCTGGAAGACTTTGACAAATGACACATGGAAAGTGATTTTATTGACATTAAGTTTCTGTTGTATTAGACATGAGAAAAATGTTTTCTCTTCTAAGTGGAAATGCTTGCTTTCTATGTTTACAATAAATTATAGAATATACTTTAGCTGTGAAAAACATTACTGAAAATTAAAGTTACTGAATTAGAGTCTTTAGCCAGTGAGGTAAGAACTGCTTTGACTTCAGAGCATGTAATAGAAATTGGAGGAGTCTATGCTTACAAAACTGTAAGCACACGTGGCTTATTACATTGTGATACAAGTGCCTGGAAAACAGATTGCTGGATAACAGGAAGGAGCTGGTTGTTTGATATAGTACCATGTGGAGGGAGACAAGAGAACATTTTCCAAACTTTATTCAGCACAGTTTTAGATCACAGTAGCTATGGCTTGAGTTCACTACAAACTCACATTTTTCCCTACTACAGCATCTTGAGGATCCCACATGGAGCACAGCCTACACAAATTGTAAATGTCATTGCACAAACTTTACGATGCCCTGATTTTCAGAAAATTTACTTATCAAGTGAACACTTCCATCTTGTATCAGTTAATATCTGACCCTTTTTCCAGATCCTGGGAGAAAAGAAGTCTCACATTTGAGCAAGCTGAAGATTTCTTGCAATATGAGTAAAGCAGACAATGACAGAGAATTACAGCTGACATCCAAAAAAAATTTTTAATGGAAAAATCTGTAGAGCTAGAGGGAATTAGAAGCAGATGATGATGATGGTGATTTAGAGAATGGTCATGATGACTAAAGGGACTACAATTAAATGAGTATTTTGAGCCTAGAGTGTGTTCTGAGTATACTTTGTATGAATTAGGCTTGTGGCTCACAGATGGGACAAAACATCCTCAAGATGCAAGTATGATAATGTTATGCTAGAAAATTAGCAGCAAATGTTAAGGGAAATTAAAACCTGTGTAGCTTTTTTACATTTATTTTTAATGTAGTTTTATTTGTCCCAGCACCTTTTTCTTTATCAGCTTGTTGACCTGTGCCACATTTTTCAGCCAAAAAGGTTATTCCTGAGATGGAAACAGATGCTACGGCAAGGAGCTACGTTATTTGCATGTCAGAGATCTGATTACCTTGCAGATGTCAAGAGTTTTTAATATAGCATCCTACTCTTTTACTTTCTAGAAGAAAAAGAACACCATTTGTTTTTCAAATATTGGTTTAGAGTCTCACTGTAAAGMAGTTTGATTATTATTCAAAGCTACATTTTATCTCTTTTTCTCTTAATTTATCAACAGCATCAGGTCACAGGAAACTACATACCAAAGGTTTTCACTAAAGATAAGAAACAGTAAAACATCTACACTGTTTAGTGTGGTGATATTTCAGAATATATTTTGATATACTGTGCAAGCTAAACTGTTCATTTTTGTTGAATGACATACATGAAAAAGCTTTTATCTTGCACATTATTTCTGGAGCTTTCCTCAGTTTAAAGATACCTGTTTTTTTGATCATAGAATCATAGAATCAGTAAGGTTGGAAGGGACCTCTGGAGATCATCTAGTCTAACCTCGCTGCTCAAGAAGGGTCACCTAGAGCATGTTAGACAGGGTTGTATCCAGGCGGGCCTTGAAGATCTCCAGAGAAGGAGACTCCACAACCTCTCTGGGCAACCTGTCCCAGTGCTCCATCACTCTCACAGTGAAGAAATTCCCCCTCATGGTCAGGCGGAACTTCCTGTGCTTCAATTTCTGCCCATTGCCTCTTGTCCTGTCACACAGGACAACTGAAAAGAGTTTGTCCCCGTCCCCTTGACACCCTCCCTTCAGGTACTTGTACACCCTGAAAAGATTCCCCCTCAGCCTTCTCTTCCCCAGGCTGAACAGGCCCAGCTCTCGCAGCCGTTCCTCATGGGGCAGATGCTCCAGCCCTCTGAGCATCTTTGTAGCCCTATTCTGGACTCCCTCCAGTAGCTCYGTGTCTCTCTTGTCCTGGGATCCCAGAACTGGACACAGTACTCGAGATGAGGCCTCCCCAGGGCTGAGTAGAGGGCCAGGATCACCTCCCTTGAGCTACTGGCGACAGTCTTCCTAATGCACCTCAGGATACCATTGGCTTTCTTAGCCACAAGGGCACATTGCTGGCTCATGGTCAGCTTGTTGTCCACCAGCACTCCCAGGTCTTTCTCTGCAGAACTGCTCTGCAGCAGGAGAGCCAGCCCTCAGCTTGTMCTGGTGCCTAGGGTTATTTTTCCCTAGATGCAGGACCCTGCACTTGTCCTTGTTGAACCTCATGAGGTTCCTCTCCRCYCAACTCTCCAGCCTGTCCAGGTCTYTCTGAATGGCAGCACAGCMCTCTGGTGTGTCAGCCACTCCTCCCAGCTTGGTGTCATYRGCAAACTTGCTGAGGAGGCACTCTGTCCCCTCATCCAGGTCACTGATGAAGAAGTTGAACAGGATGGGACCCAGTCCTGAGCCMTAGGAGATGCCACTAGCCACAGGCCTCCCACTAGATTCCACGCCACTGATGACGACCCTCTGAGCTCTGCCTTTCAGCCAGTTCTCAACTCACCTCMCTGTCCACTCGTCTAACCCACACTTCCTGAGCTTSTCTAGGAGGCTGTTATGGGAGACAGTGTCMAAAGCCTTGCTGAAGTCAAGGTACACAACATCCACTGCTCTCCCCTCATCTCCCCAGCCAGTCATKCCATCATAGAASGCTGTCAGATTGGTTAAGCAAGATTTCCCCTTGSTGAATYCATGCTGRCTACTCCTGATCGCCTTCTTTTCTTCCATATGCCTGGARATGACATCCAGAAGGAGCTGTTCCACCACCTTTCCAGRGATGGAGGTGARGCTGACTGGTCTAGAGTTGCCTGGGTCCTCCTTCTTGAAGACTGGAGTGACACTGGCTTTCTTCCAGTCCTCAGGCACCTCTCCAGTTCTCCAGGACCTTTCAAAGATGATGGAGAGCAGCCTGGCAACAACGTCCGCCAGCTCCCTCAGTACTTTTGGGTGCATCCCATCTGGGCCCATGGATTTCTGGATGTCTAGCCTGCCCAGAARGTCTCTAATCCTGTCCTCCTCAACCAAAGGAAAGTCTTCCCTTCTCCAGACTTTCTCCCTCAYGTCCAGGCTGCAGGATTCCTGGGGGCTCCCTTAGCAGTGAAGACAAGCAAAGAAGGTATTCAGTAATTGTGCTTTCTCTGTATCCCTATGAATGATGATGAATGTAAATAACTTAGAACAGCATGATTTTAAACAAGACGAAAATCCTATATAGTTATTTGATGGTCTTTCAGGTGGGAATTGCTTGATATTAGTTTATTTTCCACAGTATCTTCTTTGTTAGCCCTCTGTATCAGTAGAATCCTTTCCTGGACTCTCAACAGACAAGCCAAGACAGAAGGACAATGAAGACTGAGTTAGCACCAATTTGTAGCAGCATTTTCCCTCATTTATCAGTTTAACTAAAGATTGAGTGGATCACAAAGATTTCTTTCCAATTAAGAGTTTTCTATGAGGATTCCAGAGACTGTTATGTTATGGATTCATTSCCTGCTATGTGTTATGTGGAATCATCTCCATGACAGAGGTAACAAATACAAATTCTAGGAGGAAATAATAATAACATAAAAAATATAACATTCTAGCATGAATGTGATTTGTATTGGTAACTATGCCAGCATCTGACTGGCATATCAACTGTCACTCAGTCCTCYTCTTTCACCCTTGGCAAATGATTCCTTCAGTGTGAATTATACTACAAAATAAATGCTGAAGAATGTGGGTGATGGGTGGCATGGAAGAACRTAGGTTCTATATAAGTAAATTGCAGTAGCTGATGAAGAGATTTGCCTTCAGAAAAGTTAAAATAAAGCAGAACAAATGATTAATATAGCCTTTCAAAATTTAGATACTAGACAACAGGGTTTGTACCAGTATTTGACTATGACTCAAAAACATAAAAATGAGAATTGAGAAATGAAAAAAAATTGATAATTTAACTTGGTCAAAACTTACTGTAAAAAGACTTAATTAAAATACTTTTTAGGTATTGAAAAGTTTATGAAAGGTTCAGTTACATTTTACTGGTTCAGATATGGCAAAAAAATCCAAGTTTGAAATGTTATTGTGGAATAAGCAATACTAAACAATTAGCAATACATTTTCCAGTAGAAATCAAGTGATTATATCTTACATGGCTGTCACAGTTAGTTTTAGCTAAATCTAATACATATCAAGTGAAAATAATGAAGACACAGGAATTTTTAAAGTATTCTATTGTCTTCTGTAATAATAGTAGAAARCATCCATCAACCACAAAAAGTCCCATTGCTGGCAAGAGGACACTTCAAAAAAGTAATTTTAAATATTGAATTTGATGCAAGGTGACAATTTGTTTTCCATAAACACTTGAAAGAGTATATTTTTATTTCCCCAAAATCTCAGAAAAAGCCTAATGAGTATGCATGCAAGTATGAAGTAGTATCACAAGTGGTATCCATTTAATTTACAGCTTTAGATGAAAACTTTCACCAGAATTGTCCAGGTGCCACATCCCCCCCTACCAATGCAGAAGAAGAATTCCATTCCTAAAGCCCTCTCTTCTTTCAGATTAGGAACTAATATGCATATTTCTGCCTGCAAAGAAGAACATTAATGATCTCTTTATCTTTAAAGTGAAACCCTAAGCTTTCAGTTTGTCAGTGAATACTCTTCCCGTCTCTGACCACTTCCAGGAAACTGAAATCTTGTTGCTTTTGCGTACAGCTTTTTTGCCTTAGATGTGGCACAGGGCGGCACATTGCTCATCAGACAGAACTGAGTTGACTGGCTTTTCTGAGACTTAGGACACCCCCCCAACCGCACGCACACTTAAAGTTTCTATCATATTTAAATAGAGATAAATATCTTTTAGGATTGTTTTCTATTTCTAAATGTAGCATGAGTCTGGAGAATCCATAATAACATTATGTTTCCGGTACTATTCCTAGCAATGGAATAAGTTAACATTTAGAAAGCACTGAAGTATTGATCACCTGCCTGGAGAAATAGCTCAAAGTTCATTGTGTTTGAAATGATTCTTCTCTGATCCTTGACACTGAAGAGAAGATAGAAGAGCTTTCTTCTGGAAAAGACTAAAAATATGCTGCATTTCATATGTTTCTGCACACAACCTGGTAATCTTTTGTCTGTAAAACTCTTTAAGATTGAAAATATCATTTCAGAGAAAGCAGCAATAAAAAGCTGTTCTATTTACAAATTTGAGAAGATCAGATATGTTTCTGGATTGTGCTTTATTTCTGTAACATAATTCTTGGAAAAGTTTAATGTGATAACTATGGTATATTTTCAGTAGTTTTTGGCAGGAAGGTATTGAAGCTGTTCAAATTTCTCATTTATGTTGTTAAGAGAGAAAAAAAATGTTATCTTTCTCAAATGTTCTGATTGAACTACAAGTATTGGCATTTTATTATTTTGGAGAGAATTTGCTTTGTCCAAATTCAGGCTACCCACAGAATTTCAGAATGGTTGAGGCTGGAAGGCACCTGGAGATCATCTAGTCCAACCCCCCTGCTCAAACAGAGTCCCCTAGAGCACATTGCACAGGATCACATCCAGGCAGTTTTTGAATATCCCCAGAGAAGAAGACTTCGCCACCTCTCTGGGCGACCTGTTCCAGTGCTCTATCATCCTCACAGTAATGAAGTTTTTCCTAATATTCAGGTGGAACTTCCTGCGCTTTAGCTTGTGCCCATTGCCTCTGGTCCTGCTGCTGGGCACCACTGAAAACAGTCCAGCCCCATCCTCTTGATGCTCTCCCTTGAGGTATTTATAGTCATTGATAAGATCTCCTCTGTCTTCTCCAGGCTAAACAGGCCCATTTCTCTCTGCCTTTCCTCATCAGAGAGATGCTCCAGTCCCCTGATCATCTTTGTAGCCCTACACTGGACTCTTTCCAGTAGCTCCATGTCTCTCTTATAGTGGGGAGCCCAGAACTGGGCACAGTAGATCTCTGGAGATTCCTGTCTCTCTCTGTAGGTTATATGGGAAATTTGTCTTTAAATGCCTAAGAACTATGAACCAGCTGTAACATTAGGACCTACTCCAAAACCTTTTGAAGTCCATGGAAGTGTTCCCATCTTTTGCAGAGGACTGTATTAAGCAGCTGCTACTTTGAATTTTGAAAGCTGATGGCACTAAATTCTAATCCTTAGAAGTGTTAAGGTCTGACTCTTTTCAAGGGGTTCAGGGAGAGGGCGTTGTACGTGTCTGGATTCTTCTGCAGGAAGTAGTTTTGTTTTCTTACAGTTTTTGAAAGCACATTTTCCAGGAAGTAAAATAATTAGAAAAAAGATGATCAGAGCTCTCCCTTTCATCTTATTTAACATATGTATGTTGAACTTTTTTTAAAAAATAGGAATGTTTTGAAAATGTTATAGGTTCTTCAGCCACACTCAGATCATCTGTGAACCAAAATTAGGGAATGTCATTTTATAGTTTAAATGTGAAGCCCTAAAGCATAATGACATGTCAAAATTTAAGGAGGAGATGACTTACATTAATCAAACTCTACTTTTCATAAAGATAATAATGAGAACAGTRTGCAAAATACTGAATTTACCATTTGATAGTGTTGTTCTACCATCCCTAGCATTTTATCATCATTAATTAGTATTTTTTTTTTTATCATTTTTTGTCATGCTAGTTTGATCAGCTTTAAAGATGCAACTATAGCTGGATTGGGTCTCCATACTTCTTTGATCCACCTTTTTGGCAAAAGGAATGGAATTTTGCCTTTGCTCAGTCTTTCACAAAAAGAAAGTAAAATTAAAGTAGCTTATCTCTCATTAATAATAAATTCTGAAATGAAACAGCTGACTTCTACTGGAAGAACAGAATTGCTGCAAAATATCAAGAAATCTTTCTATCTGGAACTTATCRATGTGATTATTTTCTTTCTAAATTGGTTTATCTGACTTTCTGAATGTAAAAGTAGAAAAGAAATTTTTAAAAGTTTTCTAATTTGAGCATTTGGTGATTAAATATGTTCAGGAAAAAAATAAGACTATACAATTTTCTTCCAAAAATAATAAAAAAATATATTTAACCAAAATTTTACTTGAATTTCATTGATTTCCTATTTAGTTTATTACAAATAATAAGGTCACTTAAATAAAAAATCTAAATGTAATGATTTTTTGGGAGTAAAAACTGTTCTTGTTGTCACTAGTCAAATACTCATAGTTTTGATATTGACTTACATTTACTGATTTTCAAGTAACTGCTCATAGTTGTAGTGCTTGTGAATATGTTTTCTTATTCCTTCTTATATTATTATAAAGGTATGACATATACCTTATAATATACTGATTATACCTTTATAATAATGCATATAACTTACATATAATGTTATTATATATACATAATTGATGACCCTTCATTTCTTCATGTTTTAGGCATCTAAAATACATAGAAACTCTTTCTTATTGAGCAGTAATAGAAYGGCTAATACATTTAAATTATGGAACTTAATTAGCAAAGAATTAAAAAAAAGAAAACTGATGCCAATCAACKTAGGTTCAGGCAAATGAATCATGTCAAATTCACTTGATATCTTTTTTGATGAGATTAAAAAATTGGCTGGTAAAGATAATAGTTTAGTGTAATATGATTAAACTTCTGATTTTACTTCATATGCCCTTTTGATTAAAGAACTTGAACAATATAATATCAACACATTAAACGGATTAAAACCTGTTAATTAAGAGCTCTCAATATTAAATGGCAAATGGCTAATCATAAGTGAGTAGATGTTTCTGAAAAATTCTTGCAGAATGTGATTCTTCATTTATTTTATCAGTGACTCAACATAAAATTTTCTCCAGTAAGCTCGGCAAGTGACACAAAGCTGGAAGAGTGATAAGGAAACAAATTCACACATCTAGGAAAAAGGCCAGTATTTGATAGATGAGTTCTTCTTGGAGAAGCAGCCACTCTGAAAAAGACACGATATCATGATAGATATGTCTGGCTCCATACAATTAAAAACTCCTAATCTCTAAACTGTGTTGGCCACCTGAGAAGAGCCTATTTAAAATGGTTGTTGCCCATATTCAGCACCTGAATTGTGCTGAGAAATTTTTTGGAAGTAGGCCAACTGGCACTGACCAAAGGCATCCATGAAGGTTTCTGGTGGACATGAATGATGGATAATCCACTAAAACCGCCAGGCTTGGTATAGTGGAAAAAAATAGGCTCAGATCCTTGCAGGATTGATTGATATGTTTTTTCTAGATGTATTTGCCCAGATACCACCTAATGTTAATTTCGTATAATAGGCAATAAGTAGGCAAAATGAGAGAGATTTTCAAATTAAGTATTATAAATGTATGTGTTTATGCAGTGTAACAGAATATAGGAAGTCTTCAGAAAATCAAATTAAATTCAATGACTGAATTACTTTTAAGTTTGATATTTTGTATATATTCAAACTGTGAAACTTCATGCAAAGGAACAGAGAGTCAGTTTAAGTGGATGCATCCAATAGTCATATTCATTCTTTCAGTCAAATTTAGATTATTGTAGCAGGTAGGAATTCGCAGGTCATGGCTCTGGGTATCTGTCCCAGCTGTGTTTTGAATCTATATTGGGGTCAGATTTCAGTATCTGGATGGTAATCCTTTTGGATTACAGTTTACACAGACAGAAAAACCAAGACATAAACTGAGAAAGCAGCGATTGCTCTAACAAATTCCTCAAACTGGATAACCAAACTTTTGTRAATTGAACCTGACTTAGGCTACCCTCTGGCATCAAGACCAATTGGTATGACCCTGGCTCATCCTGTTAAGCTCTCTCAGTCTCGAGAACTGAGGAATCACATGAAAACTGTTTATTGGTAACATGAATAGCCCATGTGGAGCCCTGAGCAAGGCCTGCGGATCATCTGGTAGAATGTTAACCATGACAACCTGCAGCCCAGAAGTGATGATCCCAAAGTAGAGCCCTGTGGACGGCTGAGCTCTAGCGGTCACGATTGTTCTCAGGAAATGTTTAATGCACAAGTTGAGATGTGTTTTCAGGGGACCAGAATCCAAGGACACTCCACTGTTTGACTTAAAAACAGTCTAAATGTAGAAGAAAAATGTTCATGGAAATGTAAATACCAATTCACTTCCAAACCGCTTCAGAAGCTTGGAAGCTTGAGCAGCAGTGATAGCATTAATTAAGAAAAGGACTTTGTCATTTTACTCCAGTGTGCATTAGCTTTGTCTATCTAATATTCCTAATGGATGTGTCTGAATAAAGACCCACAGATGGCTCCAGCAATGAGGAGGAGGAAACGTAAACATATAATCTCTAAATGTCAGGGAAGAATAAAAGCCAGCTAAACAAACCAAGGAAGATGCTGACAATTGTCACTATCCTGCAGCAATAAGCTAAAATCCTACCTTTGCAGTAAGATTATAATGCTTTTTTGTTGTTGTTATTGCTGATTACCCTTWGAAAAAAGCTTTGCCAAGAAAGAAAGAAAGATCATTGTGATGAGTGCCAAGTTACACAAAATGATTTCCAGTATTTTACTGACTGGAGTGCTCAACTGCTGGCAGAGCAGACAAGAGTAACTATTTGTGTATTTAGGACTGGATGTTCTTGAAAAAGGGCAATTTATAGGCTACTTTGGGAGTTGGTCAGAGAACTACGATAGGAAGTGTAAGTGGTTAACAACTGCCACTAGYCCTTGGCCAGGTAGCGCTTAGTAAGTGCACGATTTGTTACTAGTTTACACTTTATTCAGTGTGTCTGAGTCAACCTGAAGAGAAACATAGTAGAAAAAATAATGATTTGCTTTTGTTATGCCAGTAGTGGCTAGTAGAGCAGACAATTCTGAGGAATTTTGCTTCCCATGGGTGTTTTGAAGGATGGTACAGATCAGGATTGAGCAGGATGCGATAATCTGATTCAAAACCTGGAAAAGATATTTAGGAGTGTTTCAGATATTAAAAGTGCATTTCGCTCAAGACATTGCAGGAGCACTCTGCATTTCACTGCATCATCATCATCAGATGTGAAATGACTTAACACATTGCAAGTGACTGCAAGTGATGCTCCCATAATACAGTCTGAATGCAAAACATTTACAGAGACTGTACACTGAATATTTGCTTTGGAAGTGCTTTCTTGTTTGTTTTGCTTAAGCCACAAAGAGATCTTCAAATAATTGGTTACTTATCCAGTTATAATTATCTAAATGATTTTGTTTTATTGCCTTGAGTGCCAACCTCATTATTATTAGAGATGTGAGAAAATATTTTATTTCCCAAACTGCAAATGGATTATTTAAAATGCTGGTAAAAACAAACAGCTTCTGATAAATCTTCATTTGTAATCACTTAGGAAAAAAAGAAAAACCTTGTATATTCATTGCTCCTGGAACTATGTATACTCTTCATTGGTCTTACAGGAACTATACAATTTTCAGTGTTCTTCCATAAAAATGGAATATATTGAAATGCTGGGAAGGCCAAATAAACACACCAGTCAATGGAGTTATACATACCTGAACAGTAGATATACAAGTCTGAATTCTTAAAACCAGCTAAGCCATACTATGGCTGAATTTTGATAGTAGAGTACAATGCATTTACATTGGAAACTAAGGTGTACCAAACACTACAGTATGCAAACACCTCCTGAATCCCTAAGTGATAAACATAYGCAAAATTACTATGGAGTACAATATGGGATTGTCAAAGACATGTAGGTGTCAAGAGTCTAAGTAGTAGTACAAATTTGACAATATTTAGGTCTAAATATTTTCAAAATCATGAAGCTCTTTGTATTTTGGGAACTTCAATGTCTTTGCAAATCTGAGCTGAGCTGCTCTCTACCTCAATTCCATAGCATCATGGTGAGATCGATATGCTTTTCCATCCAGTAATAGTGTTGTGATTGTAAATCCTTTAAGTATTGGAAGGATTGAAAATGTAAAGAGAATGAAAGAAAATAGCTCTTGATTGCACACCATACACCCTGCTGTGTAAATGTATTGGATTGGATGCACCTGAAAATCTTTCTCCCTCTTACCTTCACCATAGTCTGTCCCCAGCTTGGTGAAAGGCTCTCCTCAGTCTGTAGAACTGCTGAAATAATGATTTATGATCCTTTATAATCCAAGGAAGCAATCAGAATTCAAATATTTCTCTGTTGCAGGTCATTCCCAGACTTCCCATCAAGGCCACACTGCTATAGGTAGTTCAGTTTTACAGATCTTGTGACAACGCACAGCTAAGCTCCTCACGGGCAGGACTAGTGAAAACTGTGGGTGTAGCACTCATCTGTTGCACAACATCTGTTCTTCTGGAGGAATCCCCCTCACGTATCTTACTAAAGCAGAACAAGAACAAGCAGCAGCCTTGCCTACACTTCACTAAAATGGCTTTCATTAGAAGATTATTGGAGTTTTCAGCACTTGTTCTAAATCCTTTGACGTTTGGCATGCTTTTCAGAAACAAAAGCAAACTTGAAAATAATTTTTGTTTCCTGTAAATGAAAATCATGGCTAGGTTTGTTTAATGGTATATATGGTCAAGCCTTGTTGTAACATTAGTAATATGTGGTATTTCATTAAAATTATGTAGCCTAGTCACATTTACACTAATTCAAACATATCTCAAGCCAGAAATTTTGTCAAAATAATATTTTTCATAGTATAATTACATAAATATGAACTCTTTCTTGGTGATACTGGGATTAAAAAAAAACTTTTATTATTTAAAAATTCATTTTGATTTAATCAGAAATATTAAAATATAGATTATGTTATTTCTGATGCAGAAAACTCACAAAAGGCTACATTCTTAGTCATGTAATTTATTTGGATGTATTCTCATTGATGATTTAGAACTTCACAGGACTTCAGAGGAGGTGCAAGGAGACTTAATCATCCTTGGAACAGTATGAATCTGAGTAACATTGTGTGGACATTGTCAGATCTTAATCCATTTAGGGTTTTGGAGTCATATCAAAATACATTAAATGACACTGTAGATTTCTGGCAGAAATGTGCATAATATTATATATCCAGATTATATATCATAAGGCTGATCAGTAACAAAGACCAATTTCTACACATAAATGTCATAAAACAAATAGAATTAAATCAACAAGTTGCAGACAACACAATAACAATGCACATTTTAAGTGAACGTTTTCAACTAAAAGAAACGAGGAAATTATCATTGTACAAGGAGAAAATGGACATGGCAAGAGTATCAAATGTGATCTCTGTTTAAATTACTTAGGAATTATGCCATTTATTATTTTTTTTTAATAATCTTCTCAATTAACCTCATTAGAATTAACAATGTTGTTTTTTGTTTGAATAAAGATGATAGTATTAAAAGCTCAAGAAAGACCCATAAAAGCATTTGTAGCGTAACAACAATCTCAGATAATCTACTAATTTGTGAACATTGTGAGCATGGCTTCAAAGCCAGCATTGGTTATGTTACCTTACGTTGCTTATATTCAGATATATACCAGCAGCCATGTCTCTTCCACAGYGTTTTCCTAGTACTATTAAGACCAGTTCACACCCAATTCCAATCGTGCAGTGATTACATTTCAACCARTCCTCTCTCTCTGAATATTAAATATTTCTTCCGTGAAGAGCAAACAGCATCCAGGTTGCTTATTTCATAATAAGATAAGCAATAAGGGAAGAGAGAACCAGTCTGAAGACAGAGYGTGTGAATACAGTGACTTTCTTAACTATGTTCTATTTCTGAACCGAAATGCAAAATGGTATCTTGATCTGGTAAAGGGAAACATATTTACAKTTAATGATGTAGTACCTAGAAAAAGAATGTGCAATTTCTCCTTGCACTGTACTMTGTATACATTGCATTAGGCATTTTATGTAACAGTATTCACTCCAGTACTGAATTTTGTCCTCATCTACATATTTCACAACCACTGAAATCAATGAAATTAGTGAAACTGTATCTGTATCTGGAAAATTTTACTGTTAGATAGAATTACCTTAAGTTGTCTTTAAATTTTCACTGTGTTCTACAGGACCTGAATTCTGTTTTTCTGGGGGAACACAGAGCAGGTAAATTTTCAGCGTGATGGATAGACTCTGAAATGTCAGTTCTTGAAAGAATAGTCCAAGGCTGACTAGTTTCCATGTGGAAATGACAAGTTTCTTAGAGTCTTTTTAAGAAATCATTGTGACTTGAGGTAACTGAGATGGATCTAATTGCTGTGTCTCTACTTACAGCCACGCTGATGAGCCTGGCTGAGAACGAGATAGTGAATGATGACTTCCTTCCAGGAGGAGCTGTCTTTGAGTCAGAGCATGTGAAAAAAAATACCTTTGTGATCTGTGACCCTGCCAGGAAATAGCTATTGTGGTAAAGTACAAGATGAATCAGTTTTACATCATGAAAAAAAAAAATCTTATCAGGCTGCAACTGCTGTTATTGATCATTGTTTTAGGGTTTGTGTCACTCGTTCCACAAACATGAGGGATGTTTGCATTGACTTTAACTGTATTCATTCCTTATGTGCTACCTTTCAATTAGGCATTTTAAAATGTGCTCTAACATTTGGGGAATCCTTCCTCTGCTTATCAGGTAAGAAAATKCTGTTTATGTCTTTTCTCACAGATGAATGGGAACTTATAATTGTGGGCTCCTCTATTCAGAACTGCTAAATACCTACAACAAGAGACAAGAGTTATCTAGATGTTCCCTCTTGAAAATTAGATCTGAGTTATCAGAAGTTAGGCTTGGCAGAAACTTAAGCACCTTACAGAAGTGGTTACTCGGAACAATTTGACCACCGTGATTAGGCTAGATACTTGGTAACGAAATATTACCCACAAGTCCTGACTCACTGGTAACCTGTTCTGCTCACTAAATATTAGGCATCAGTATTATGTTTCCTCTGTGAGCTCCTGATATAGCTAGCAYCTTTTCCAGCATATCCATTTGTAGTAAATTGCTTTGCCAGAACCTCCCCTTTTGTAATTTCATGGCACTTCTCCTTTAGGAAAGTATTTCTGCCTTAAATATGCCAGAGTATATACATGGCATTCTTCCAGGTGAGATTCAGTATTATATTTGGAGTGCATTTCTCACAAGATTCAATTTGGTTCCCAGGGGAAAAGGCAGTTGCAGACTGGCTTTCTAAAAGTTTTTCTCAAATGTGTCTTGTTTTCTCTTGAGCATCTTACAGCATTATCTATTTATTTTTTACAGTTTTCAGATAGATGCTGAGGCAATTCAAAATACTAATGATAGCATTAATGATTTTTAAATTTACATCCCATTCTCAGATACGTTCAAATGACACAGTAACTTTTGGCAGTCAATGAGAAGTATTTGCCATGTTTTTTTCAGACCCTCTCTTTTCTATATATCCTCTACTGAGCAGAGAGAATCTATCCGTAAACTATTATAAACTTGAGCACAATCCCATAAGACAGAGGCTTAGTTTTGATTAGGAAAGTGTTGAATCTAGTCAAGCCTGAACTACTTTCCTTGAGGAAATAAACAAAGAAATCCCTGTAAATACTCATTCAGCCATCTATTAATCTAGAGTAAAGTTAACATTCAGTGACCAATTAGGACACCATGTCCTTATCCAAGAATGTGATCTTTGGTCCAATTTCTATTGAAATATGACAGGATGCTTTGTATGCATTAGCCTATATGTTTACGTGAATTTTTAAAAGTCCTGAATTTACRTTATCACTGATACTGTACCTGATATTCAAGAAAAATCTTTGCAAAGTTTATAAGTGACAGCACAAAAGAAATCTCTGGCCTTCATGTAAACTACTGTATGATGTCTTCTAACTTCTGTTTACAGCATTTGATTATTMACTGCACATCATTATGAGTTTCTTTGGATTGTGTTGGCAGATGTCAGCATTTCACAGTAAAATCATTCTTACAAGTATTAAACACTGCTGATCTTACTAAAGACATCTCACAAATTGGATTCATGAGTGCCTGGATTAGCAGTAACAGCTCTAAAACACWGAAGGATTTACAAAAATCAGAGTCCAAAAACATGATAATGGGCACATTTGAGGAATCTGATACTGCTGCCAATGGAAGTGGGAGAAAACTGAAATGGTGATTATTATGTCAGGACTATGTTTCAGGAAGTTTGAATCATATTAACTAAAATAAGAAACTCTATTGAATTATTTCACCAAAATCTTCCACCAAAATCCAAATCTTAATGTCAGAAACAAAACAGCTGACTTTGGGTTTTGATTTTCCGACTCTCTGTAATTCTTTCTTTTGGCATAGGTTGKATGTGGAAATAATGAAATACCACAAGAAAGGAAGCGAAGGCAATAATTCATGCAAAATTCAAAGAGAAAAAGATAGAACTTTGCAGCTAGGCTCTTTTAACATAAGCCTTCGAGGAGAAATTAACCATATAAAGTCCATGTAAAACTATTTATTGAAAACCTCTGAATATAAACAGTTCATGAATAATTTGTCTTTATTTCTCCTTCTCTCATTAACATTTATGGTATAAATTCACCAAAAGAAGGCTTTCACAAAACTTATCATTTAGAAGTCACAAATGTTTTGGTGAAATTTATTCAATGTAAGTCAAACAGCTTAATGCTCTCTAAATTCTAAGATCCCAAGTATTTCTACTAAGGTTTTCAAGGAAATACAGGAAAACTACCTGAAAATATGAGATAAAATTTATATGGAGAGACACTACAATATCAGGTAGTTCCACTGTCCAAAGGGTACAAAAATCATACACTATGAAGATTTTTARTATTATGATTTGTATTACTTTTATTGCTATGTATAACTGAGATCAGTTGTTTGCTCTCAGACTGGGTGTGACAAAGCACACTGTGCAGGCCATTTTCCCTCCAACCCCTTGGAATGCAAAGTTAATATGGASAAGGAAAGTTCATATTGTGATTCATTGAATAATATCTGAAATCCATTATATGGTAGAGAAAAAGAATAAGAGGGTTTAATTTTAAAATGTTTCATGCAAAACAAACAAGGGCAAAGATAAAGAACATGAAAATATTACCACTCTAAAATGAAGTGATAATATTAATAAAAAGAAATTGGACACTTCAGTAATAAACAGCACAGTAGATCATCACTAAAAATTAGCATAATTGGCAGCTGACATGTTCAATTTGTCAGAGTGGTTGGTGGCAAGGCCGACTTGCACAGGACATAGTAAAGTTCAGTTCTTAGTCCCTTGAATATGATCAATGACTCTCTCAAAAATACAGGCTGCAGATAATAACAAACGAAAGCCATTAGAGATTTTTTTTTTAGCTTCTTATAGAAATAGAAAGGCTTGCATATTAATTTAGCATGCTCTTTCATTAGTTTTGTGTCATTCGTTTCATTAGTCATCTGCTGTTTCACACTGATGTCAATGACACAAAACTAATTTCTGGCTAAATTGTACTCATGAATTGTACCCCATTACAGGAATAATTCCGTTGCGATCATTTGTATTTGGAATGAATGGTTACATCAAAGCTGTTGGCTCTAACCACTTCACCCGAAACACCTCCTCTGAGAAGAAGGAAACATACAGTGTTAGGGTTAGRCGGTAGCCAAGCTGGGATTTTAAAAGTCAGACAGTAAGCACCCGAGTCCCTTTGCTTTTTGGTTGGGAGGACCTCTCTGACTCTGTTCTTATATGTGATTTATACAGGCGTGTTTCAACAGTCTTCTGATGTACCTCTGTATAGCTATTACATGTGTGAAAACKTAAAGAGTCGGAAAAACAAGAAAAAGGAAAAATAGCCCTGAAACCTTCTGCTTGCCAACGTAGCATGAAGGAAGTAAATTATTACATCTGGATGAAAATGTTCAGATGAGGCCTCAGTTATTGGGCTAACGAATATATGGATGTTTCCCTCCTTTTTCTCCATGGAGGGGAAACATTGATTTTGTTTAAATTCTGTAGGCTAATTCTCTCTTTCAGAGATTCAAGACCTACTGATGTCAGCTAGAATTCTTTCTATCCTAAGAGAGATATGGCACATTCATAATGTGGCAAACTGCATCTGAAGGAGTCTCTGATCTTTAATTKCTATCTAGAAACTTTTCCTAACATCATATCTTTGAAAAAAAAGGATATAAGAAGAGGAAAATAATTTTCCATGTGGCAATAAAATAAATTTTGAGAGTAAGAGTGATGGGAAAGAAATCTAGTTCAAAAAAATCAGAACTTTAGCCATAACACTGCAAAAATTCACACTCATAAAATAGATCTGGAAGTGCATAAAATCCAGCCTGACACCTCCAGCTGAGACTGAATGGCCACAATCATCTTACATTTTTTTCTTTCTATTATGTACTTAGAAACTGTGCAGTATGTTACTCTGTAGTAGGAGGAAGAAAATACTGCATCATTAATGTTTGCTTTTCACTTTTACTTACACTTGATCATACAATTTCTTGAAAAGGAAGAAATATTTTTTAGTCTCACAGAAAGTATACACTTTAGCCTTTAAATGGAGAAAAAAAGATAGGGTAATTTTATTCTATGGTTCCACAACTGCTATATTTTAGGTAGCTACTATCAGAGAGAGTTTCCTGTCTCAAACAAACTGACATAACAAATCATAATGTCTTGTAAGGAGAAAGCTACTTCATTGTAAAATGCATGGCAGAAAATGACATATTGTGACATACTGAAAGATGTCTAGCAGGCACATTTTTAATCAGCTTACCAGTGACCTTTGCACACTGCCATGAGCAGCTCACAGGTAAGCAAATTCAGAAGCGCACGGCTGTGCTCTGCGTGAAGTTACACCGCTTTGTGTGATTGACCTCTTAAAATAGTGCATTATGCCTTTCTGTGTCAAGGGTTCAGCTCTTTACCAGAAAGGGCAATTTTTGACTCTTAATATATTTGTAAAGTTAGAGTGTTCCTATTTAGGTCACTTACTTCCTGTGGCTCAGATACAGTTCCTTTCATTGTAGAAATCTTAAAAGAAAAAAATAAGAAATCTTACAGTTATTCAGATATGAATATGGATTCAAGAATACATTTATTTTATCTTCCTAAGTTATTTTTGTTTCACCCTSACTATGATGTAGTATTTTAAAATGGTGTCAGAAATAGCAATTAAGCCCAGGGACTTGGGTGGCATTAAAAATGGCAAGACACTCTTGTCACTGCATTTCTGAGCTCCTTTTCACCGAGAGCTCCAAGCAGAACACAAAGCTGAACAACAAATCAGATCTAAGGATGTATTTGAGGACTTCATACGATGCTCCCATATATTAATGACAAGGACTATAATAACCCTTCTTAGCCAGGCATTTCGTTTCATTCTTAATATTCTTAATGTTGGAATGTCACAGGGAAAATTCACCTGCAGTTTATCTCCACTTTCTTCAGTGAAGTTAAAACAGGTGATACATTTGCTCCACTTTCTTGAGACAATGTTGTAGCTGATGTATTTTGCTTTGTTTATGACAGAGAGAAGCCTGATGGTATGTGGATGATGAAGTTTAATACGGTTATCAGAAGGTCCTTTAATGACTATAATAATTCCCAAATCCTGAGCTTGTCAAGATAACTGCTTTGCTTTCCTTTAATTATAACTAATGATTGTTCCAGAGACAGGAGAGGAGAGCTAAAATACAGGGAGAGAAAGATGAGTTACTGGAACGGACTTCATGTGACCTTATATTGCTATAAACAATTAAAAACACCCAATCATTTTGTTTGATTAGATGGTTTACACTCATTCTATTCCAATGATGTGAGCTACTTTCTAATCATACCATTAATCATGTTACTTAAATGAACATTAATCTAATGTCTCTTCATTATGAAAAATGTCAGGAGAGCCAAATTTGTCTCAGTGATCAGATCAATGACCTTTCTCATTACTTTGAGAGTAATAATTAAAAAAAAGATCTTTTCAACATTTTATACTAAATTTCAGATCACAACAGTTAAGGAGATAGGGCACAGGCCTTCTGAAATAAGAAAATGAATTCTTTTCTGCAGCAGCCAGCTTTGGTTATGAAATGAAAGGGCAATACATGTGCCTCAGAGAACCTCTGAAAACCTCACAACAATTACAATTAGTAGTAGTTAGTTTGAAGTTGTTTTATCGAAATCATAAAACATAGTAAATCACCATGAAAACATCTGTTCTTGTGTGTACAAATTTGTGTGWAAAATAATAAAATAGTCAAAATCTTTATTCAGAGTCTGCTTGGATTTTAGGTTTTGGTAGAGCTCTGCATTTTGCACTGCTTTGTTTATTTTTGTTTATCTAGCTACAGAAAAAAAGAATTACCTACAGTGAGTCTAAGCTGTTGCTCTTTTTCAACAACTACACATCAAACACTTCAATTTAACTAATATTTAATAAAAGGATTAATGCTTTCAGAATTTTGGTATAATATGCAGATTGGATGTCATTTTGCTTCAGCACCAACTGTTGCTATGCTTATGCAACTAAGGAAGAAAAAAGTCTTTTTAAATAACACTACGRATCTTAAATCTTATCAGTTTTGTAGGATTAATTTAAATTGCAATATCCTGAAAAAAGATAATTCAAATAATTGATTTCTACAGTTTTCCTTTCKAGGGTGACTTTAAGAAAGCCTCATACTATAATTCAGGAAATATTAATTTATGTGAAAAAATTTGGATCTATCTTCTGCCTCAATCCTTCAGGAACCATTTGAGGGGTTTACAGTAGTGAAACAAATGCTAAAAAAAAAGAGTTACTGATGTAAATTCATCCAATTAAAATCACACTTTGTTTTTGTYGTAAGTCTTGTAGAAGAGGAGATGTCTTTATGTCTCACTTCAGGAGCAAACAAGCTTACTGGRTAAGCAATGAAAAAAAAATGTGGAGTTCATTTTCTGTTCTGGTGGAATGCAGTAAGTACACTGTTTCCATGGCGTGTTTTGCATAAGAAGAAAAAGTCTGGAGCAAAAGCTCTGTACTCAAAAGTATTAAGGAATTTCATATATTATTTAAGTAGTCAGTAGTAACCTAATTTATTCTGACTTGAAATTATTTCACTTTYGTAGTAAAAATCTATACATTTGACCACAGCAGGAAAAAAAATCAAACAAAAAAGTAGTAAAACGAGAGCCATAAATGGTCTGGCTGCTCTGGATTACACCACCGTCCCCAGGCAGATGTAAATGCCATCAGACAGYAGCATTTGCACCTGCCAAGAGATTCTCCAAGCAGTAGAGCCACAGCCAGCCAGGTTTAGATGTTTAATTTCTTATTATTTTTCAGTAGGAATTAATGTGTTATCCATTCTCATCTGCCTAGAGGACTGGCTAGAACGATACTATCACAAACAAGAAAAGCAATTCTGATTAACTGAGAAAGGAATTYATTTTTACTAAGATTTGTTAACACCACATTTGGTTTCACTAATAACTAATTCCAAAACGTAAACGAGAGAATACATATTTTTTGAATATATACAAGCATATTATGTATATATACTTGTACAGGGCATATATGAATGTGAATACCTACATATTGGACATGTTTGGTAGTGAAATGGCTCCAAACATCATGTCGTAGTCGTAGAATCACACACTTCCTTGTAACAGCTGCACGTACGTATGGGGTAGAGCAGAACTGAACACCTTGGTCTCCTAGCGCTTAGATACTACGAATCCTTTTTTCATTTTCCCTGTATGTTTAGTAAAATTAAGTAAGATCAAATCTGACATTCCCTAGTTAAAAAAAAAAAAAAAA
>NW_028186646.1:794903-929388 GCF_003343005.1 Rhea americana
TTTTTTTTTTTCCTTTGAAACCACCTTTCAAAATGGTAATGAAGAGCATGAGAAAACTATTCACCATTCAGACATATGCTGTATTTCACTGTGATACAATGGAACTAAATATAATCTTTTTGAGTCGCTACGCTGGCTCTGCACTGTATATCATGGTTTCAGGCACCTCTCAGGAACCCAGCACGGGTATGGCAGGGCTGAGCTGGCTGCTTGCACTCCCTCTCCTCCTCCCACGGGCAATGTGAGGATAAATTTCATCCGTGCCTGTAAATCACTTGAACACTGTATTAGCTGGGCCGTATAAGTGAGACAGATCTCGCAGACAGTCCAGATAGACAGACCTGTGTTTGCAGGAAGGGACTTCCAACATGAAGAGAGGTGCCAGAAAGAAAGTCTGCATGAAAAACGTCCTGAAAAGATATGGAAAATTTGGGGATTATTGTTTAACAAAAGAGAGACCTACAAGCTGATTTAAGAGACAGTATTAACCATGAGAAAGCCGAAACACAGATATTAGCAGTATGTTTAGTTCAGCGTGAGGCAGACTGGGAAAATCAAACAGATGAAAATCAGTCTTCTAAGCAGAACAAATAAGCTTTAAGTATTTCAAAATCTCTTTCTGAGACTGACATCTTATGACGTGTGCATTTYTTCTGGAAACTTCCACTGACCGAGGGCATGAGAACTAATACGCAGCTGCAGGTATYACGYAGTTACGAGCTTAATTGCTTTTACTGGTATATACGCTTATTTAGTGTAGTCCCTCTGGCTAAATGACACTGTATCGTTGATGACTTATACCTCATTTATTCCTGACTGATAGCAGATGCCCCTTTCATTTTAAGCTTAAGAGATATTGAAGCAAGGTACAACACATAGGGTAACAAGAAATATTTAAAGGGAATACTACGTTGTTAGCCTTCAAAAGATGCAGCTTTGTACCAAAAATGCGTTTTTTCCTGTCCTGTCGTATGAAGAGGGAGGATTGGTTACAAGAAGACTTTGCTTTATTGGTTTTCTGCACAAGTTCCATTTAGCCTATTGTTAGCTAAGTTTCTTGTTTTATGGAAAATAAGATTTTTTCCATTGTTCATCTCCAAAGTCTGACTCTATAGTTCCTGCACTTTTGAACTGACAAAGCAGTTCCATGAAAAACGACTGGTTCATAAATCAAAGGTATGCTGAGAACACTGTGTCTGACTGCACGCYGTGCACACAAAATTCTAGGGGAATACTTGCTAAAAAAAAGAACAAACATGAACAATTATGAAACGGTGAGATTTTATTTACTATGTCTTGACTGTGGCTCTAACTGGAACCTAGTATTGCATATTAATATTGCAACTTTCTGTTCAATTGAAAATAGTTTATTTTTAAGACAACGAACAAAGTGCAAAACCAGTAACAGTCTTTTGGAGTATTCTCAGAACTATTGCAATGTCCCTATTCTGCAATGGCAAGACACAAAAAAATGATTTGTAGGAGCTAATATGCAAATAAACATACCTGGGGAAAAAAAAAAAAAAAAACAGCCTTGAGGATTTTAGATGTAATTTTCATCTTTATTGCTTTTGGAACCATCCACACATTCAAATGTTATAGGAAGGCATATAGTGTATATTTGACTGTGTCTTTTTCTGATGTTATTTTACCATTTCATTAGTTTCTGTCTGGAATAATTCAAGAGCTTATTCTCATACGATAGATTAGAAGACTGATTGACATTTGCAATGATGGCAAATTTAAATAAATAGTTTAAAGGTAGTAAGCTAATTGGTACTTACTGAATTTGTGAATGTTGTGTAACAGAGGTGATCCTCCAGAATTAGATATACAGGATTTAGGTGCCTAATAAAGCCTTTAAATGTTTTTTTCCATTCCCACTTCTAGTGTCTCCTCAGTATTTTGTTGACCTATTCCTAAGTAAGGCCATCCTAGAATTTTAAAGATTTTGGTTTTTTATCATCAATTTACATACCATTAAAACCTTTTGAAAAGAATTACCAGAAAAAAATCTATCAGTTTAAACTGGGCCTTATTTCACTTGCTAATTCTATGCTGATGATAGCAGATAATACATATACATATTAAAAATTTGCACAATAACTGAGTTATATAGTTTGCTTACTGTAAAATTTGCTTTATTTCTGTATACACAGACTAGATAGAGTGATGAAAGACAAGTGAAACAGAGGTTGGTGAAAAGGAGTTAATAGCTACTGTACTTGCTTCAAATGGTTCTAGCACAATGTTTATGTTTTGGTTCAGTTCACAGGTGATGGATATCTTGACCAGGTCTATTTATTTAACAGATATTCACTTGAGCAAGTGTATCTGCTGAAACAATTTTGATCATGCTATTGAAAATATTTAAAATATGTCAAGACCTTCCATCTGTTGAGATTTTTGCTTTAACCATGGGTAATTGCTATTTCTACAAATGTCAGAAAGTGTCATGTTTTCACTAAAGTGTAAGCAACATTGTCAACTAAAGGGCATATGTTCCATGAAGGACATTTTAATACTTTGCTGGTTAAAAATAACAAAAAGATAGAATGTACATGTTATTTACTCTATTCCAGACAGCATAGAGTAAACATTATTCTAGGAAATAATAATGTTGTAGAGAAAAAAATGATAGAAAGTATTAGTAAAGTTATTTCAACTATTAGGCTATTTAAAAAGTTTTTTTTTCTGTACTGCCTTCAAAGCTGCTGACATATTACTTAAGCCCAAACAGTTCTCCAGTCTATTATTCATATGTATTGCATATCCTAAATGTGATGTATCTTGAAGGTGCAATTCAGTTGCCCACTGYTTGGGACCTAGTGACATTTCAGATGCTTCTATTTGGCATTCAGAGGTACTTTTAGAAAACATACATCTCTTACAGGTCCTAAGTGCTGTCTCAAGTGGAGACCATCTTTAGGTATAGTATTGAATATCTTTTTGTGAGCAAGTGAGCTGTTAAGTGACTACCAGGACGTTGAAGGTGAGGCTTGGTATTGTACCAAGCAGAYGCTTGGTGTTCAACTGCCTGAACAGCTCTTTAGATCTATGTATCAGCTATATCTCTGCTGACTAGCTCACATGAAGACAGCACATTAAACTCGTATGAGATAGGAATCACACATTTGTATGTAGTCAGCTTCTCTGAAGCAGAGTCAGTAAAGAGGTACTTAAGATTTAWCTGCTGCAGTGGCTAATTCGGGCATCTGATCACCAGAGTAGAGATGGATATTTGTTTTTCCTGTAGAACAAATAAGTAGGTGCTTTGAATAGGAGTCCATGGAAGAGACTGTTGTCTAGATTCAAAACAAAGAGCAAGAGGAGGCCTGAAATCCTGCCCCTCTCTCAGTCTCAGGCACAACTGTCTGTTCGGTAGCCAAGGTCTATGGTGTAAAATGGAGTTCTACAAGTCTTCTTTCAGTCATCCCTTGGGAAGTGCAACCATGGGTCATAGACCTGACCTGTAGTTACAACACTTTTCCAGGTGCTGGAAGAGGCAGATTTAATTTTTCTACAGTTTGAAATAGATTAAAGCTAGTGAGCTTTGGAATAGTTTCAAGCACATTTCTCTTGAGAGAACCTAATTATCAGGCTAAAAAATATGCTGAGTGGTCACAACCACATACTGAAGTAGTATTTTTGTTTGCAAAAGGATACAAAAGTTTTGCATTAAAAGAGGAAGGCACAAAAGTTAGTTCAGTTCTGAGGGTGTAGCACTGAAATGTTTTTTCCTCTCGGTTTGTTGCTATATGTTATCTAATGACTTGTATTTTTTGTATATGTGTAATCTCTTTCTTTCATTTGAACACTCGTAACAGACATTTTATCTCCATCCTTACTGACAWTTTTTCTGTTTCATATTGCTCTTCCAATTCATTTGTTCAGCCTGTCATTGATCTTACATGTTTCTCTGCTTAAGCATGGGTGTGTGTTACCAAGCCTGGTATTCTTTAGGGTGTTACACCTAACATACCTAAGCAGCCACAATTATCTATCTTCAATCATCTGTAATGCTATCACTTCATTACCATTTCACTTTGTGTTTTCTGCAGGATTCCCCTCAGGGAACTCATTTGTGGAGTCAGTATCCTTGTCGAGTCATTTTGTTGTCTTGCCACACGTTCCAGCCTTCTGACCTGTAACACAGTKTCTGTGTACTACATTATCATGTCTTTTATTTGCGTCTTTTCATTTTTTAAAACTCTGTATTCTTTCAGTCTTGTAGATTTTTACACATTCAGCAGTAGCTGGTCTTAYTCTTTTTATATCACTTCAGTAACAGCCTTGGTGTCTTAATTTTGATCTTTATTTTTTTCCTCTTGTCTTTCAGCTGTCTACTTCTTTAACTTCTCCTGGTGGTCCTTGGTCCAGATTTGATTCCTTCTCAGTCTACTTCGTAAAGTATTCTTGATAGATCATTCTCCTCAGGACTGTGAATTCAGTACCATCTGTGAATCTACAGTTGCTCACTGCTCCCTTAAATAGCATAATTTCCATTTCATGTATCAAAGCTAAAACAATTATTGCTTTTAGCATTAAAATGAATATATCTCAAAACAGAATGCTACAGTCATCCTGAACATCCTGCTACAGTCAACCTCTTGTCTACTCTCATTGTACTCCTCAGTTTACTGGAGAAGTAATCTGCTAGTCTGATCTATTTCTCAGGAAGAATGTATGTTTTGAAAACTTACTTTCTTCCACATACTATCAGAAGCTTATTTAAAGCCTATAAAATTTCAGCAATGTATTCATTTTTGTTCTGTGAATTTCCTTAGGATCTGTTTTATCACAAACAGCTGAGCAGTTGTATTAATCTAAATCTGACCTACTCCACAGGTACTACTCCCATGGATCTCTTAATTTATTCCTCAAATGTCTTAGTAAATACTTTTCCTGTCACATTTAGTAAGCTAACTCTGCTCTAGCTCTTGTATTCATTCCTATCACAGCATTTGCCCTTATTTTTAAATCTTTTTGGACAGCTACCGAGTTGATAAAGATGCTGCTCTGTGGTTTCCCAGGATTTTTTCTTTCTCAAATTTTCTGTTAGAATCTTTACATCTTTTAACAAATCTAGCATCTGTTCTCCTTTGGTTACACTAAGTAGCTTTATATATCCTCTAGTGTACCAAGGGTTATTCTGTATGTTGCTTATTCTTCAAAACATTATTTGTATATCTTACTTTTGCTTCAGACATTTTTTATTATTGCTGCCACTTGTCTTTCTTTACACAAATATCTAAGTTATTTCTCTGATCATATGATACATCCCTGAGGTCGTATTTCCTTTATATGTTCCTCTGAACCTTTATACTGTTTGATTATCCAGTTGCTCCTGTCTCTTCTTACTTCCCTTCTTACCCCTGACTCTGTCACGTAAAATGAAATAGGTTCAGCCAGTTGTTCTCGTTACTAAAGAGTTGCTCCAGCGCTCAGGGTAGGAGACTTTCTAAGTATGAAAATTGAATATTGCAAACAATTACCTGGGATTTCAAGGTTCCTTTTTTTGTAGATGGGGGTCAAAAGTTTTCTTCAGTGTCTAAGTCCTGTTTTACCTCTAACTTTGATTCTTGTGAATCTGATTGTAAAAGAATTAGCACTTCACTGAAAGTTGGTGGCTTCTTTACGATCTAGAAGAAAGATATTCATATTATGTCAAATATTGATATTTACCTAGCCATTGAAAATAAATTTGTTCTTCTTTACAGTATTTCAAATTCTTTATCGGAAATGAAACATTAAAGACATAATTAGAAAAACTACAAATACAGGTCTCATAAATTGMAATCTAAAATATTTTTCTCTGGTTATTTATATTTTTACTATACTGGGTATTCTAGGAAACTCRCAACCAATGTAGCACCACCTTGTCATACTGAGAAAGCAATTGCCTGTATTTTCTTCAATATGCAGATGTTCTAACTTCTTGCTGTTAATGCCTGAGATATTTATGTTAGGAAATAATCAATTGTACACCTCCACACCAAACTTGCCTGAACTYGTTCAAAGACAGAGGACGACATCAGTCCCTAATGCTATAGACCCCTTGGCCTGACTCCAGCTGTCACAAATCCATCATTCAAACTGTCCTGGATCCAATTTTGTCTTTCTGTGGTATATTTAAAYCTATGCCAGGTCTCTAGACATATTTCTGTGTTCTAACAACTGGTTGTGGTCAATTTGTAGTCTTCTCAACCATAACACAGATTCAGTAACCTAAAAGAGGGAAAACCTGATTTACCTGAAACCATATTTTTCCATTTCAAAATGTCTGGACTGGAAGATAATTTTTAAACTAGCCATGTCTGTGACATTTTCCGGAAAGAAAAAAAAAAAAAAAAAAAAAAAAACAAAGCATGAGGGGGAAATAAATGTATACTATGACAACTGAAGAATTACTCTAAACACTTGGCTTTTTAGGAATTAATCAGTTGTTTGATGTAAAATAGATGTTCGTTATTATTACCGTGGAACTTCATGGGCTGCAATAGAGATGTCAGATTAGATAAACTAAAGTTACTGTAAAGATGCTAAGAGAAATTACATATATCTAGGAAAGAACTAAGTTGCGCTGAACACAGCAGTTAGCACAGCAGTGGAAGTAGAGTAGACTAAACTGTATGAAAATGCAAACTGAAAGGTTCTACTTAATGTTTCATTCTGTTTGGAGAAACTCCAGAGTCTATATAAAGCTGCCTGCATGCCCTGCTAAGTGTGTAGCCACTACAGAGCAGTTAAAGTATAATTACTGTATTTCATATCTATCCTGACTCTCTGCATGCAGTGAATGTGTGTATAACTTGAACACAGGATTGAATCCTTTTCCTGGTAAGCCCGATCTCAATTGTCCRTTATGTATTTTTTCTGCAATTATTTTGTGAAGACTGTATGAGGTTTTTCTTTAACTCGTTTTGTGAATTTGAGGGAGGTCCTTTCCTTGGCTTCCAGGTGCATAGAATTAGGCTTCCTAACTAGGGAATGCACTCATGAAAGATGACTTAGAAAATTTTGCTAGTTCYCATTTCCATAATGTATCTTTTGGGCTTATAAATGAGGGTGTGTACAATGTTCCACAGCTTTTTCTACCTATTTAATGGTTTTTAGTGCATCTCAAATACATTTTGCAGAGGAGAGAAGGATCAATAATTTTATTTTACATATCAAGAGACTGGGATAAGAGAGTTGACTGAAGTGAATTTTTCAAGGTCGCCCTGAGGTTAGTGGCTGATATAGAGACAGAGTGCAGGTCTTCTGAGATCCCAGTCCATTTCAACTGGCCTCTGATATCAAACAGACACCAGACAGCTTTTTTTTTCAGCTGGAAGAATAAAATAATGCTATCTCTCTGCTGATCTATATATGAACATAAGTAYGAGTGCATGTCAGGTACAAACATACATATATGCATATGCTAAGCATTTGATGTGTACTTTTTTCTGTCTTACAGAAACTCCTCTCTGAAAACTTGGAATTTTCTCCCTGCCTTATCTCTGCTCCAGTACACTGAAAAGGTCTTGACAGTATTTCATCTCATTCATGTGTTATCATTACTACTGTCAGGAGATTTTGGATAATAAATGCAGTGCTTTACCAACTAAAAACATTTTCTTTTTGCACTGACACAGACTCGTCAATAAAACCCCACGGCATGTTAACTTCCCATCTCTCAGATGTGGCACACTGACATTTACAATGCAGAGAAAGGTAACAAAGTGTGAAACACATCATAAATCATTTAAAGAGAGTTAAAAAGAGACTTAAAACAAAAGCCTCCAGGAAAGGAAAGAAAAAGTGGAAAAGTGAAATGGGCACCAAAAATTATTTTATACAAGAATGAAACGATGACCTTTTCACCTATCATCGTTCACATTGGTTTGCCTTTCTCAGCCTCTGGAGTCTAGAACAATTCAGTCACTGTGCAGAGCACTGCATGAGGAATGAACCTTTTATTTTATTATTATCCAGGGCATGATACCCTTGAGAGGAATGACAAAAACAAGTAAGAACAGAGTRAAAGGGAAAGCAATAATCACTACTGGTCTAGGGTAATAAAAGCAAGCTCAAATGCAACATACTTAGAGATAGTGTTCAATTCAAAGTTCACAAGGCAGGCAAGTGCACTTTATTGGAAACTTTTACATTTCAAAACATGTTTTATGATCTTTTCACTCAGCCATTTAAATATGGGCTTTGCAGATGCCTGGAAATGTAGCGAGGGAAAGGGGCACACTTCATCATAGCTTGAAAATGTGAACGTACAAACAGTACTCTTCATGAAGGCACAGAACAGAAGGTTGGATATTTATATGATCAGCTCTAAATCATGATGTTTTACAGTCGAGTTCTGTTTTCAATTAAGTGGCGCAAAGAGGACGATATAGACTTGTAACCAAAACCAGGAGGTGGATGTCTGTTTCAGAATACCCCTCTCCCCTCCAAAAAGCCTGTTTAATACCATATGACTAAGTGAAAGCATTTTAATATGAAAAAGAAATCATAACAATTAACAAATGTGGGTAGCCTGTTAGAACACCTTTTTATAGATGAGAGAAGCAAAGACTGGAACTAAAACAAAGAAAATACAGTGAAGTGACCCCTAAGTCATCTGTGTCTATTCACGTGCCGGGTAGTTTTTGTTAATAACATTAACACGCATTTATATAAACTCTTTTGTTTTAAAGTTCTTTACAGACATTATACATAAACTAGCTCATCAGATTCTGAAACACTAGTTCTGTTCTGAAATCTAAATGTTGCAAAAAAAAAAAAAAGAAAAAAAAAGAAAAGATATGTAACAGTTTCTGTCAGGAAGAAAAGAACAATAATATACCCAATTAACACTGTAGATAGTATTTTAGGTAGACAGACTGACATTAGTAAACCAGAACTTGAAAATGACTTCACAGTTAACTATTAGCTTTGCTGAGTATATTAAGAAAAAGAAGGAAAGAATACTGTTTCTTGGTGTGAAATAACTGAACCTGTGACTTCTGTTTGGAAGTGAGTTAAGCCACAGGGATAAGTCAGAAAGGCAATGCCTTAAATTCTGCTTCCTTGATCCCTTCTGCTAGTTTCTAAGGCATCAGGAAGTTTTCAAGTTGAAAGGAATATTCCTAACAAGGCCTTAGAAACAAAAGTTGGCTAGAGAAGACCAACATTGTTTAAAATGTACAATTTTCAAATCACTTTTCCATGAAAAATTGAAACTGAATACAGAAGGCAATAAAAATTAAATTTCAGTGAAAAAATAGTTGAGTGATTTTTGCTAACTCTAAAAATTCTCCCAATTCTTCATTGTATCTCCTTTTTATATTTGCATGCTAACATTTTCTCATGCTAGCCTTATAAACTCATGTACAGTTTTCAGTCTGCTATCACAGGCTGGTCATTTGACCAGGGCTATTTTTCATCTTTCCTCTTTCTCCTGAGATTGCATTTTAAAATCTGGTCACCACCACTGGATATATTAGGCTACATTTGTCCATGTGGATCTGACTAATTGTCCTATGACAATGTAGCCTTTCACTGTGGGGCATCCCGCAGCTCTGTGCAGGGATACCAGTTCTGTACGGATTCAGAACATTTTTGAGTCAYACAAAAAGTTCTACCCATCCAATTTTAATATTTTTTTAGTGACATTAGGTTTGCTTGCTGTGGCTATTGCTTTATGTGATTAGTGAGCTTCAATATAGTACTTAATTTTGATTGTCCTCCAATAAAATGAAGTCTCTTAACTCAGTAAAAGGGCTGAGAAGGAGATGTAATTAACTTGCATTGTAGACATTTTAAGTTCATGGATGTTTCTAAAGCAGATGAAAAATGCCATGAGAAAATACAATACAAAAATGTATGAGAAAAATAAATGATTAATTKAGATGTCAGTGTTGAGCCATCCACCACTGCTTGCAATCCTTTGATGTATTTCTCAGTATGCCTGATCCTGCACTGTCCATTTACTATGACATAACTCATTGTATTCTATTGGTGTTGTGTCTGAGTAAAAAAAGCTTGGATCTGACTAATAATTATCTATTACAAATACCATACAGCTCTCTGCATAAAAAGAAACTGGAGAAGGATGTTATAAAAATAGTAGCAAATGGGCACTGCAAACTTACAGGTTCAACAAGTCAATTTACTATAGAAACCTGTCATATTGAAAGGTAAGGTCTTTCACTTATTTTTTTTTCTTTAGTTGTTATTCTTTTTCCTTACCCAAATATAGCCTTAATGACTGCTACCTCTGCAGATATTGTCAACTTTTAGTATAGAACTGCTAGTAAAAACATAGTCTTTGTGATATTTTTCCATTTTTTTAGTGAATACTTTCATTTGCAGCAGTAATTGGTATGACTGTGGAGATGCTGAGACTAATGCAAATGCTAAATCAGGAAAATAATGATGATTATTCCTAGGGTTCATTATAGTACCTTACTCAGCACTTTAATTTCTGGATGCAAAGCAGTTTAGCACAACTGGAAAGATACAGAATGTCTTTTCATTTTTTCTCTGTCTCATAAATCAAAGACACTATAAAATTACAGCAGTAATAAAAATACTAATAATGCACTATGAATCTCTTTAACCAATTACCCCATTTCCTGCCTAGCTATTAAGCTGCACTCAGAATTCTCAGAGAAAATGCATTTGCACTGTACAGTAAGAGGCGAGTTTAAATGCATTACGTGACAGCTAATGTATTAATGTCACTTGTGATCAGCAATGTGAATTGCCTATCTGAGAAATTCATGGACAGTCAAGACAATGAGCTGAATTATTCAGTGGGAAAAGACTTCTGTGTGTCCTGTAGGACAGTGTTAAGGTTCATTGATGTAAGTTATTATGGTGACCCATATCATAACATTGATAGATGCTGTGGTTTATGATTGATATTAGTGGGGTGTCGAAAACCTACAATCTGGGAACCTAACCTCTTTGACTTTTTAGAGAATAAATCCTRGATTCAGAAAGAAGACTGAGCTTTTTTTTTTCCTTTTCCTTTTTTTTYCTTTTTACTTAAAAAGGAGAAAAAATCTCCTAATAAAGTTATATAGAGAAATTGTTTTATAAAAAGTAAGATGCTAAGTGCATCTTTTAGGGGCATTTTTTCCATATGTAACATTATCATAGAATCACAGAATCAGTAAGGCTGGAAGGGACCTCCGAAAATCATCTAGTCCAATCTCCCTGCTCAGCAGGGTCACCTAGAGCATGGTAGACAGGGTTGCATCCAGGAGGGCCTTGAAGATCTCCAGAGAAGGAGACTCCACAACCTCTCTGGGCAACCTGGTCCAGTGCTCCGTCACTCTCACAGGGAAGAAATTCCCCCTCACGGTCAGGCAGAACTTCCTGGGCTTCAATTTCTGCCCGTTGCTTCTTGTCACGTCACATGGGACAACTGAAAAGAGTTTGTCCCCGTCCCCTTGACACCCTCCCTTCAGGTACTTGTACACATTGATAAGATCCCCCTCACCCTTCTCTTCCCCAGGCTGAAGAGGCCCAGCTCTCACAGCCGTTCCTCACAGGGCAGATGCTCCAGCCCTCTGAGCACCTTCGTAGCCCTGCGCTGGACTCTCTCCAGTAGCTCCATGTCTCTCTTGTGCTGGGGAGCCCAGAACTGGACACAGTACTCGAGACGAGGTGTCACAGGGTTGAGTAGAGGCGCAGGATCACCTCCCTCGATGTTCATGAATGTGGAACAGTTCAAATTTCTTACACTTATTTTTCATAGGTCTATATCTAAAGATTTGGCAGGTGTTCTGTGTACATACTTGCCTAGATTGCATGAATGTGTTTTAATTCTTTGCTTTCCATGCTTAAGGTGTTTGAAACTTTACCACCAAATACCAGTAACACAGACACATTTTCTGCAATGAACTTTTTTAAAAACACTTCATAAGAGAAAAGAGTTTTTCTCATTTAGAAATTCCTCCTCACACAAATGATTAAAAAATATCATGAYCGTATACTTCAGAATCCAGTGTCTGAACGACTAACTATGGAAGCTATTTTGCAATATTCAAACAAAAAGAGAAAATACTTTTCAAATCTTGCACATGGGTCTCTCTATGATATGAAGAAATTAATGCACCATCCTTTCAAAATGACTGAGAAAAATCTTTGCCATTAATCTGCATTTTTAATACCTTATCAACAAAGGACTTTCCATCTCTCCAGAAAAAGTATTTATACAGGTATTCATTTAGATTTTTTTGGCCCAACTTTCAGTTCTCATTAATAAAAAAAAATATCTCTGAAGACAATGTGAGTTCTGTTGACTGAAGACTTCATTGCTGGGCTCTAAATAAAGTTTTTCCATGTGGACTATATTGCATGGCTTTCTGAGGGTGTGCTCTTCTTGCTCTTTTAATCTCTACAACGAATCCTCCATAGGAATCTCTGCTTTTATGTGCCTAGGGAAAGTGTCTGTTTGCCTGTGTGTCTGCAAGAAAGGAAAAGACCCAGAGTGCGAGAAAGAAAGATCTACAGCAYTTCGTGCTTTTTGCAGCAGAGAACACAGAGTCCTAGACAAAGAAACAGTCAAATCTCCAAATACATATAAAACCAACATATTTCAGGAGAGCTCATGACAAGCATACCTGTGGGACTGAGATCACATTTTTTCTGCAGTAATTACAGCAAGTAGAATCAAGAAGACTATTTTGGGAAGTGAGCCTAAATGCACGGACCGAAGGACGTGTTGTTCCTAGCTACTTCTCTAAATATTTTTTGTTCCTTTATTAAGTGTGTGAAACAGTTTTTAACTGTGCACATTCCAAAAACATATTGTTGGCAYTGGAGGATTTTGAAGCAGATCTCACAAAGCAATTTGAGAATGTTTCTTTATGAGAAGGCACATCACAGATTTCAGTTTACCTTTCAAATATGTTAAGGCTTATGGAAGATGCGTGTTTGACTATTCTCAGTAAAGTCAGACTATTTTATCAGTACACTAGATAATCAAGACCTCCTCAGTACGAGTTTCTCTTCTTTAACTCTATTATTTATTACTTTTCATACCTTTTGAAGCTATCATTCCATCTGTAGCCACTCTGTTACATGCTTCAATACTGTCAATGAAAGTTTCATGCGCTCTTCTACAGAGCTGACCTCTTATTGTACAGTTAATTGTAACTGCAGCTACCATATAAAATTTCATAGGCCCTGGTGAATTAAGTCTAGTTATTAATTTGCATAGTTTTATTAAACATTCATTGAATTTGTCTTCTTTAGTGTCTTAGCTTATTACCCACAGAGATAGCGTAATTTGAAAATAACAACAAGGGACTTCTAAGCTTTMTGAGGAATTATAAAACTACACCCTGTGGAATATTATAGAATCATAGTTTTTCAACGCAATTGTGTTGTGACGTTTTATAAATATGCACTATACTATTGCTATGTGAAAATTATCCAGAGCTACTTCTTCTACATGAAGACCTTACATATACATTATTTCTTCTATACTTCTAATTTTGATGACTGTCCAGGTGGGAAAAAATAATCTGTTCTATTACTAGAAATCTAAATCAGTGCAAATCATTTCCTTTCACTCCCTTAGAAACTTTCTCCTCTTTCCTCCTTCATATGGATACATGCAAAGTCAAATAATATGTACTGTGCATTACTCAAAAACTAAGTAATTAATTAAGCAATGTCAAATCTTCTCCTTGATATAAATCTATGTTGTCTCTAAATTATAAATATATCTTAATTAATTTTCTAATGTTTGGTATTGCATTGGCCTACAGAGAAAGAAACAGCTAAAAACTGCAAATTCACTACTAGATATTTGAAATGAGTTTTGCCCAACTGTAAGTAAAAGTACAATGAACTGCTTTGTTTGTTCCTCAGTGAGCTGGAAGTAAAAATTTAACAGACAGAAATATTTCATGGAGGGTTTCCTCCTYGCATTACAAAATGCTTCCGATAGCCCTGGAGTACAGCTTTCATTGTTGCTTCTGATATGTATAAAATTAGCTCCTCTTGGCTGCTTTTCCTAAAACATTGTGAAAGAATATTAAGCAAGGCTTTGTCCTCCAGAGAACTAAAGGATCTGGGGGACCTGGTGGAAAACAAGTAGAACACGAACCAGTAATACACCCTTGTAGCGCAGAAGGCCGACAGCCTTGTACGCTGCGTTAGAAAGAGCTTTGCCAGCAGGTCGAAGACAGTGATCTGTGACCCCTACTCAGCCCCAGTGAGGCCACATCTGGACTGTCGTGCCCAGGTCTGGGCGTCCTAATGCAAGAGAGACGTGGACACGCTGGAGTGAGTCCAGCAAAGGGCCGTGATGACGGCTAAGGGACTAGAGTGTCTGTCGTATGAGGAGAGGCTAAGCGAGCTGGAGCTGTTCAGCCCGGAGAAGAGACGGCTCAGAGGAAACCRTAGTTCTGCCTACAAATTCTTACTTGGAGGGTGTAGAAAAGACAGAATCAGAGCCAGAAATTCTGTCTGAATATTTGAAATTTTTATTTCACTAAGAGCATGGTTAGAAAGGTTGAACAGAGAGGTTGTGGAGTTTCCATCTTGCGAATATTAAAAATTTGACAAGGTCTCCTTAACCTCCRTGTGCATTCATCACTTATGTGGTACAAAAGTGACTCAGTTACTTGGAAACTAAGGTCCCATTACGTGGTACTCATCAGTCAGCCAGGGTCTTTTGTAACCCTGCCATCAACTGAAGTTATATAATTTTTCACAAGATCTCTGATTTCAATATCCATGCTCATCACATCTACCACTCTTTTTTGTATTTATTGTTATCATTATTTGGAATGTGCTGGAGTTCACAGTACTTTMTTTTTTTGCTCAGAAAGAAAAAAATATTTCTCCAAAAGGCAAGAAATGTTGGATTTAATTATAACTACTACATTTAATTGTATTTATTGTAATGTATTTAATCAATTTTATGCCATATAAAAGTATTTCATAACTCATTTTTATCCAAGTCCTTACAGTTTAGACATTAGTAATAAATGTAAGTATGTGATTATACTTTATTGTGAATATGTTTGAAAGCTTATAGACATCAGACACAAATACACAAATTTATATTGGAGTTATATATGTATTATCAGCTTGGATAGCAGTTGTTACTTTTCTAAGCCGGTGTTTTGTAGCCTCCATCAGTATAAAATATTATAGTGGACATCAACTTCCTGTATAGATTTTAGGTCCAGCTGGTGAAATGGCTGCATTTTAGATTAAATAATTTTACACAAGTAATCACAGGCTTTAAAATGTTCTTTTCAGTAAAAACACAATATTTCCAGCATTGCTACTGAAGTATTCTAATGTAATCAAGAGAGCTGCTGAGGTTAAAATATGAAGTTCTCAGAAAAGTATGCCAATCTTGTCATTTTCACAGCATGCTCCATTTCACATTCGATTACTTATAGCTCCCGTATTATGAATTGGTTGTTTGTTTCACACAGGTTTTGTTTACGTTGCTGTCCCTCTTTCATCTTTTCAGTGAGACAGTTAATACGAGCCCTTCAAAAGGTACCAGAGTTACAAACTCACACGTCCTTTCCTTAACCTCCAAAATGCTGTTATTTGCAGAGCAAATGTTTTCATTTTAGAATTCTCCATCTGAGGATTTGAATGCCTTCAGTTCCCARTGAATATTAGGCTATGACAATATTCCGAGTAGATCATTTTCTCAGCATCTGTAATTCCAGCAGCCATGCATGTTATGAGCTCATTTGRCATAACATGACCATAAAGTCATCTAGCTTTAAGACTATTTTTGAAAGTCAAGGGGAGTATACAGGAACCAGATGATTCCTCAGGAGACAAGGACAAATAGAAAAGAAGTGAATCAGGATTTGGAGTTCTTGGGAGTTATTGTGATGCATTACTATTTCAAATATTCAGCTCTCTCTAGCGTTAAAGAGGCATCACAACAWACTGCAGTAAAAGTCCAAGACATTCTGTATGTGAAGAGTATATCATTACTCAACTTCAGATAATTGAGACTTTCAGCTGAAGATGATTGGACTTGTATAATTCATTTGACAGAAAGAAATAGAACTTTGGTACATTGGAATCCAATAATAAGTTTTTTTTTAAGATTCCAAATCAGCAAGGTACTTGCATGCCTAACCTTAGTTACTTAAATAAATACGCTCCAGAGTTTAACAAGGAATATATTAGAAATTAAACTGTCACATTGGTGAGCTCTGTGTCCACTGAAACAAGGTTAAGAGTTAAAACAAAGCAGAATTAGCGGAATTAAGATCTGAATGAACCATAGGAGGATTTTCATACAACCAAATTTCATGGGTTACTTCAGGATAGCACGTTAAAAAAAAAGTGTATTTCTTCAATTAATATGAAAAAGGACTTAGGGGGTTTTGTTTGAATATTTTTTTTCCTTTTTTGTTGGTGTAGCCTACTGAAGGACTCAAGGATTACATTTGATAAAAATTGCCCTAAATAATTTATTCTGGAATGCTCCCAAGTGTTCTCTCTGGTATGCCAGATCAGGTCCATTAAGAAGTGATATGTGACCATCTCCAAATGTATTCTGCTTTACTGATGCGAAAACATTTTATGAAGAGGTAGCTGAATATAAAATAGGCTTTTCTTCTCTTTGATGAGATCTCAAGAAAAAGCTATATACAAAATCAACTGGGTGTGCGGGATTTTTTCGTAAGCTGTTTCACTCAGATAAGTTTCATTTCTGTGATAAAGGCAGAAGAGAATCAGTAAGTGGCTTATTCTGGTTTATTCTGGTAAACCATTTTCCTTTTTACTACTTAACATTAATATTGTAGTGTAAGCAGTCTGCACACCTGTGGAAGTCCTGTCAGGTGAAAAGCACTTATCTCCCTTTTAAAATCTCAAAATAGGAATTAATTAGTCAGTCAAACTCTGGACAGTTTTCAGATAGTTCCCTGCTCCAATATAATCTCAAGTGCTAGACTTGCTTGTTTCATTCTCTTYTTGAGCTTTGCGATTCCAGTCAGCCAGAACAAATTTCCAGGGATAATTAGCAGCCATGATTTCAGTGCCATTTCAGGGTCATGACCATTTTCAGATGAGGCATCTGCCTTGAATTTCCAATGTAAACTAGTCCAATATTCTGTGAACCTACTGCTACTTGTAAATGTGTCTAGTACATTTAATTTATTTATTACAAAGTTCTATATAAGAGGTACTCTTTCTTTYTGTAGCCTATATTGTTTGCTTTTAAATTCAGTACATCATCTTTTAGATCTGCTAGCAGYTCTACTCAACATAAAGAAGCTTCATTTTTTTTTATTTGTTTCAAATAATTTACAAGTATGTCCCAACTTTCATTTTAAGTTTTTAAATAAAGCATTTGATTGAACTGACCATCAGTCTTAAAAAGACATGACTTTTGARGTCTTACTAAGAAAGTTCTCATTGTCTGGCACATATATATATATTTGCTGCCTTCCCATTGCATTTGTCTTCTAATTCATCCTTCAATATATTCAATGTTTAGACTACAGAAAACTCAGGAGTGTGRACTCAACTACAATGTAATTAGTAGCTCAGCTTTGATGGAGAAAGACATTCTCATGATCTAAGTAAATACGAGTCAGAACTCAACCTTCAAGGAGTTCATACTGCACACAAGAACCTCCTTCTGCAGTAAATGGTTAGTTCTYGTTCTTCAAGAAACCAGCACAAAAGCAGAACCAACAGGAACCTTGAATCAGTGCAGAGCTATTTAAAGAGTTCCTATGGTGAAGTGGGGATATTCTATTTCGACTGGGAAAATTTGCGAGTGCAAATTCTTATTTGTTCCCATTTGCCACATCCAGAACGGATGACATTGTGTCGTTGTGTCAGGGTTGTAAGATATATCTGCATTTATCTATATCTATCTATATCTAATCTATCTCTATATCTATCTGCATCTACATACACACACACACACACACACACACACAAATATATATATATATATAGTGATCTTGCTTTTGTGCAATAACCACATAGAAATTTTAAAGAGCTAAACACAATTCTTTCTATCCACATTCAAGGCTGTGATTTTTCTCCCTCAGAAAAGGATTTGCTGGGACTGGTAAGGATTTATGATAGGCATTGGGCTCCAATTAACAGGTGCTATCTGAAGTTTATTGATAAAATGGGTTTAAAAAGTCTAGCAACCATTGTACGAAGCATCTCTGATTTGGCATGTTTTTGCTGAGACTAAAGAGATGTACCCAGYGATGCTGCTCTGCAGCTGAGAACATTGACAAGTGCTGGTAGCTCTTCCTATTTTTACTCCTTTATTGGCAGTGAAATATTCAAGAATGGGAATGTTAAGAATAGTGATTTATTATGCAAATGTAGGTGTAGAGGAGGTAAGAGTTCTTCTCTGAGAAATTTGGGGGTTCGGTGTAACTGAGATGCCATTTTCTGATATTAAAAACTTTGTTTTCCAGACAGTTTTGATATATAAGCTGAAAATGCCCATGTTAAAACTGGGTGTCCAGAGACAAAGAAAACCTGGGCCTTTGGCTCAAGATGCATTTAAAGTGATTGGAAGAGCCTTAACTGATTTGTAAGAGCGTTATTTCCAGTCTGTTCTAATCTCTTAATCACATTCCTCATTATGTATGCTGGCAAACTGGAAGAGAAAGTGTGATATGCCTTCAAAGGCAGTTCTTAACCAGATTCTTTAAATAAGGAGTTGATCAGTGCTTCGACCATTAAAGACTGAAAGATTTTAAAAAAGGAAAAAAGGATAAAATCTCAGCTGAAAAATTCACCAAAACACGTGGGCCAGAAATAAAGTGCAAATGAGCTAAAATATATATTTCTAATTACTCTAGATAAATAAGAACACCTTGGAATAGTTCTTATTCAAAACAAACTAAATAACTAGTAGCTGTAAATTCTCTGGATTCTCCTTGCCAATAACCAATCCTATCCTAGCATATATATTTTAACACCTAGTATGAAATATTTAGAACAAATGATGAAATGACAGAGTTAATGCCCCTTAACATGAAATTCAGTTGCAATTGATACAGAGTGTGAAATTTCCATTGAAACTCCGTTGAGATCATTGGTTTTTTGGACAGATTTCAATTTCAATATGTCAACAGAATAATATGTCACTGAAAGAAAAGAGATTTTGAGACTTGTTGTTCCAGTCATATCTTCAGCTAAAATAAGAGTATTTCAATAAACTATTTTTAATGTAAATTACAAAAATACATTTAAAGGAAAATAAACAATAAATCATCTTTAACCTCCCATTTAATGAAATATTAAAAATATTTTTATAAATGTCAATGAACTGTTAACTTAGGCAATTTTTCTAAGAGCATTTTGTGAAATGTGGTCTCTCCGTAAGTATAAGTAAACAGGACAGATTTTATATTTTTATATTTTTACCACTTATTCCACCACAACCAATTTGAAATTTTGCATGCCTAATCTTTTAAYAGGTTATTTTGCTTTCTCATAAGTCTGAAACAAATCTGAAAGTCGTTTTAAAGATATGGAAGTTAATAATGTGTCACTATATTATTTCCTTAAYGTATTTTTTTTTCCATTTTTATCTSGTGATCAAATCTAAAGAGTGCAACGTCAAGATTTCCATTAACTTCAGTAAGCTCAGAATCATAGAGGTTGACTTAAACTTCTCAGCTCAGAAATGGCAACTGTGTTCTAGTATGTTTATCACGATGAAAATATTTACCTGCTTCTATTTTGAGCTGAGCAAGGAAGCAAGGATCTCTACTAATTCTATCATTTCACCTAATTGTATGCTTTTCAATCTTGTGTATATTGCACAAAAGCCATGGGAGATTTTGAAAGGCAATTGAAAGCATGAGTATGTGAAGTTCTTSGTTGTGTTTGCTTTTAAGAAGCTTGGATAGTTTTTAATGTTTGGATATAGAATCTTCCAGCAACAAAGTCATGCTTCATTGAGGATGAGAAAATCCTCTTTCACCTTGGAACCTCTTACGAGAATTTGCACTTGCCTGAATAACATTCTGGGACGTTCAGAGAGACTTGGCTGCTTTGAAATGTCTCCATGCAAGTTACAGGTTCTAGGTGACAGAACAGCTCAACCTTTGGGCTCTTACTAATAGGAAGCAATTCCATTAAATGAATGACTTTTCACATTACATACAGTTGCAACACATTAATACCATATTTTACTCTTTCTGAGTGCATGACTCAACTGGCAAAGTGACCAGACTTGTTTTTTGGCATAATTTGCAACATTCTTATTGATTTATAAAGACGGAAAGTTTTCTGAAAATTTCCATTATCTATGTCATCTTTGGGGTATAAATATTTAGGGATTGATTCTATCAGCAAGCTGCTATAATGGAACTGCGGGGAAATATCAAGGGTTAGATAATCTAGATGGTATGGTTTCTATTTAAATATAGCCCCGGTTTCTAAGATGAGAACAGCAAAGACTGAAATATTTGGGTAAGACAGCTCCCTTCTTTAGCTACCTGTGTTGAAGGCCAGGACAGATGCTTGTCTATCTCCTTTCTCTTTGTTGAAAAGTGTTTGGCTTACCTTTGGTAAATATAAAGCTTTAGCATCATATGTCAGCTGCAGGCACCTRTTGTCTCCTGGGGTTTGTGTTCACTGGAGGTGGAAGTAGCAGTATATCCCAGTTTTACCTCTGCATATTTGTTTGTCTTCTTGTCAGATTACCTTCACTAGAAGGTGAGTTCTTTGGTGGCAGCTGCTGTAACTGGACCTCTTTGCATTTGGCTTGAGATTCATAATGATAACTTTCCTTTGTGCATATARGTGGATACCCTCATTATCAAGATGCCTGAGATGATTATGAAACTATCCTCATTATATTTAGTTTGATATTTTATCTCTTTTATTCCTTCCTCAGGCAAGACATTCCTACTGAGCAATATCCTGATCCATGAGCAATTTGACTTCAGGGGAACAAATGGTGCAAAAAGATGCTGATATTACCTAACATTAACAATCTTAAAAGTTCCCACAGTGTTTTATAGTCTRGATATGTGAGGTTACTTTGCCGTTGAAATTCAGCCACTAGCATCGTTTTTGAAAAGGACTTTCAAACACTCAGAGTGTTAGATCTCTTTCTTTGGCATGTAGCTAACAAACATTGCAGAAAGGAGAAATGTAATGTGACCAGTTTTGARCAGGCTAAAAATCAGAGGCTTTCTTGCAAAATGTCTATAATGTCCTTTTTGCTGTGCCAAGTTTATGTACAAAACCACTGGTAGGAATCTATCACTGTGCATGAAAGCTGTAATTAAGTTGTGTCTTCTCACTCTATTCTTTTAAGTGGCTGCAGAGTGTGAATCTATGTTACTTTTATTGCCACTCATTCATTTTCTATACTGCACACTGTGGCTGGGAGGCTTTCCAGGGGAAAGGAAAGGGCATTGCCAGACCACTTCCACTCTGACTTGTGCGTGCAGTGGAACTGGAGGATAGTGTATGGCTGTCAATGAAAGCTTATAGTGGAAGGTTCGTAGTGGTACATTTTGTAAAAGTTAGAGCCTTTCGGGGTACAAAGGAGCTCACAGAATGATGATAGAAAAATAGCTGTGAGTGGATACAAGAAAGGGAGGTAAAAAAATAAAAGTAAGAAATAGGGAAAGGTAAATGTGTAAATCCTTCATTTTTAAAATATGTATAACTAGGAACATACAAAGATTTTGTGTTCCAAATGCTTTTCATATTTACATTGCAAGATAGACATCTTTGGGTTATGGCTTGGATACAAAGAGTTCTGAGAACAAGGTTCCCTAATGATTTATAAATCCTTTGTTAGAATGGAAATCCTTACTGCTGCAAGTAGGGCAGATCCTAAGACACGCTTTACTTTTATTTATTTTTATTTTTTGGCAAGCATACTGGGGAGAAATGTAGAGAAGGGAGAAATGTATTAGCAAAGGAAGGGAGTGGGTGTGGTGGAGCAGAGTTCAAATCCAATAATTCTTTATTAGCACAGCAGTCATTAATGAAATTCTTTCCTAGAAATATACTAACTTAACCTCTCTGAAATGGTATGCCAGTTGCACAGTTGAGAACAACTAGGCAGGTATGCTAAATCACAACAGGGTTGAGCAACTTTATGCAGATATGTGAATTTTCATTGTAATACAGAAAGCTAAAGCAGCCATTAGCAGTTAAAATATTGGCTATAAAATTAGCAAACTTGTCATTTATTTATTTTCTCATATTACTCATATTTAATAGAAAATACTCGACTAAGTTTTTTTAAAAAATCAGCTCTTCTGAATGACACTCTCTGAACTCTTTTCTTCTTACTTTAACTGACTTTTTGCCTTCAAGTTCACCACAAACACTGAATTATATTAGGAATCTAGTGTAGGAGGATGTTTTTACTGGATTATTTCAAAGTTGACGCAACATTCTAATAGAATTTATGAACCCCAAAAGAACAATAATATGATTTTTTTTTTGAAGGACAGTATTTCTGTTAATCCAAACCATGTGAGAGAATGTTCAGTGGCCAGTGGAAAGCAAATGCATCTCTTCCAACATTTTTATCTGTCTATTTCATTCTTTGTAAAGAGTCATCTGATGGCCACTTAGACACCGATATATCTGTTATTTTAAAGGGAGTTTAGATCTGGAAAATTATTTTAGAAGAACAARAGCTACCAAGATCTTCTTCATGGCAGAAAAATGGTAAAGGTAGAGGGAAAAAAATGTGATAGGTGGTGGCTGCTGCGTATTGCATAATCTGAAGAWCAGACATGACACAGGTAGGCATGGGTATCAATGACAAAGTTCTACCTGCTCTGCAGAATGAGATCCAGGCACCTCTGCTTCTCACTCTGGCTGCTCAGTAGATATATGCTCTGCTGCACCTTACAGGAGAAAACATGTGATCAAGGGTTTGTTCTGGCTTTTACTCCAATTTGGATAGCCTAGTTTATAATTTAGAAATCTGGCATGGGCAAGAGTTGATCGAAGAGATATGCTTTTTTTTTTTTTTTTTTTCCTCATGTGGTTTTGGAGTTCCCTTACCTTAATACTATTTTATTACTGGATCTAACCATATGTAAGCTGTGTGTATAACTGTGCAAGCCCAGGAATTAGACAGTGGAAGAACCCAGCTCACCTTCACACCTTTACAGAAACCTSTTCCCTCCATTCTTCGTTGCCTGGTCACCCATGAGCTTGTACAACCAACTGAGGCTCTGTTACTCCCTGGCTCCTTTACTCCTTCTCCTCTGCTGTGGTGAGGGTGGATGTGTGACATTAAGGGTTCTGATTTTCTGTTTCCTGCAGTAAAAGGAAGATCTTTCTTGTACTGCTCCTTCCAGCTTGGTAAAGGACATAACGTTCTGGTCCTATGAGGTTAATAACAGAGCCTGAGTATGAACCAGAGCATATCCACCTGCGATTTCACATCATTCTGACAAGAGCTTGCTGGCTTTTTATTTGTGGCCTTGTTTGCCTTCTGTCACTAAACCCTTGTAAACAGTTTTTAGTCTAGTGTTTACTAATATCTTCATATCGTCTTCTGGACAGAATGTTGTGCTGGAATCCAAGCCAAGGGAGAGATTGCAGCCGAGATGTGTTGATGATGTGTTGGCTGCTTTTCAAGAAAGCACAGATGCTCTAAACACCTTTCTAGAATTCTTAAGTACTAAAATGTCCTTCCATTAAAATTTACAAAGGAAATTGAGGAAGAAAGCCTAATGCCTTTTTCTAAACAGWTATGGCTCTATGCTACTGACAGCAAACTCCTAATATGTTCTAGTTAGCAGTCTCAAAGATCAATATCTTTGCTAAACACTAAAAATCATACTCTAATTGACAAAATAAATGATCCAGAAACACCTAAACAAAACCAAACTAAACCAAAAACAAAACCCAAAAAACCCAAACCTCCCTTTAATATCAAGTGTTCTGAATAAATAAACTTCTTAATAGAAGTAAAATATTTTTCAGTTCATTATATGAAATAAAGAGAGCCTCATATTTGTATATTTTCTATGTTTTATATCCAACAGGTGAAGTCTCAGTCTTTACTTTGCAAATGTGAAGGTAATAGGTATATATATATTTCAAAAATTTAAAGAAGAATCTACTAGCTTATTTTCCAAAAATATAGAAGGCTGAAATCAATCTTATTTAGTAAAGCCACAGAAACTGTCTATCTTTTCTTTAACTGCTTGTCTGGTAATCACCAAGTAAGAGTCTGTCTTTCACTTTAGATGGAAATGAAGTTGCAATTAGAAAAGGTGCTTTAATCATTTATTGCTGTCCTTAAACTAACCATGAGAAAATTAGCATTGATAAAATAAGAGTTGACTGAAAATTCACCCTAAAGTCAAACCAAACTTGAATCAATTACTCCCAAGTTTTCTGTAAGTTGAGAAGCCATAACAAATTACAGGAAGAAAAAGCAATTCTTGCTTTTTTTCTGAAAAAAGCCAAAGCTAAGTCTTGAAAATCAATCTGAGAATAGTAGCTTTGGTGAGGTTTCCATCTGGAACTGCAAGAAACATTAAGCAAAAATACTAACATTTGGGATTTCACCTAACTGTGCAGATCCTCCCTACCTGGGAAGGAAGTCACTTGCTGCCTCTATACACCTCAGTGTCATGGCCTCGAGGCACTGACTGCCCCTGCTGTCGCTTCCCTCCCTCCCTGCCGTGAGGAGCCACCAGCCCCCCCAGCACCCCATCATGTAAGAGGAGCTAATACGGTTCTGTGCATGTCCATCACCATCACATCTGTTCATTTTTTTGGTCAAAACATTCTTACTTTCTCCTCCWCTTTTTTTAGTCAGAAAATATAGATTAATTTAAATTAATTATTGCACACACTCCTTGTAACTTCTTGAGTGATCATATTCTCCCATGTGTCCTAGTCCAGTCTCAACAGGAAGGGTGTTGATGGGAACTTCTTTATCAGCAATTTGAAAATTTTCAGGGTATAGCCATGTTGACCCACATCCTGACTAAATGTGCTGGACTCTAGAGTAGGTTTTTGAGGACACTATACCAGGCTATACTTCCGAAATAGAGCAGCTACAGTTGGATTTGCATGTGAAGCTGCAACTTGGAGAGGTGGTATTAGATGTGCTCAACTTTGGCACCCCTCTGACTAGTTCATGGGTCCTTACGCAGCTAATGAACTTTTGGATCAAAGTGTGCACTGAAACAAGCCAACGGGGAAACTCTAGTTTCTGCCTTTGAACCTTCAGCTTTCTTAATCTTATCTTTGTATGTGCAAAGAGGCTTATTTTATCAAATCCCCCACTTCAGGCTTAGCACACACACCTGCACGCGAAGTTGTAGTACAGCATTCTGGCACTTAGTGTAATGTAAGTTGGCACCTAACTCTTCCTGCAGAGTCCCACGCTTTCTTTCYTAGTAATCCCCAAGGAGTCCTACTGTCAGCCACTTCTCTGAGGGATGAGTAACCTTCAGAGATAAATCTCTCTGCACTGCAGCTGTTGATCTGTGTTGGGACTAGGGCAATGGCCAAAGTGGAGCAGGAGTAAAATGCATGAGGTGAGACAGCAAGGGGAGTGGCAGGCCTAAGTCATCCAACAGCCCATTTCCTGTCTTGAAGGGGCTCCTTCTGTTAGCAAAATGCCTTCTCAGCACTTGCRCAGGAGCAGGAACAGCTAGAATGCTGTGTCTGAGCAGACCTTTATCTGGACCTAGCTGAAAAAACAGAACTCCTACTTGCTTTTAGCCTCAGGAACTGGCTCTACATCTGAGTGGAGAAACGGTCATGTAGTTAAGTTTAGTCATCTTATTACTTATTAACAGCCCTAGTTGGTCAGCAGAGGGATGTTTGATATTACATTAGCTGCTTGTCTTGATTAGTCAACTGAATGCAAGTCTTGCTTTACTTGTTCATAGTAATGCTTTTCCTAGCTAATTCTTCTTCTTCGTTTATTCTTATTCCAAAGTCAAGTCAGACATCCAAAGGTTAGCTGCCATGGCTTAATGATGGATGGATGCCTTCAGTTTTTAGTCTCTTTAAAAACCTTTCAATAATGAACACTCCTGTGCCCATTTAATTTATGTTTTGTGTTCTGGGGGATCAGCTTATTTGTTTGTTTGTTTGTTTTCTTTTAATCCTTTATTATTTAGTCATTCTCTTTCCTTTACTCTTAGTCTGATCTTCCTTCAGGTCTAATCAGTACTAAGCTGTAGTTTAAGAAGCAAAGACTGGTGGCTTTCAGATCTACAGTCAGGTTTAGAAATGTGACTGTAGAATGATGCAGYGAAAGTGGAGATGCTAAGGCTGCCTGAACAATAATATTGTAGGTTGTTACAAATTCTGATGGCTGACAGCTCCATCAGTTGTGGCTGCCCACAGAAGAAACCCAACTCCTCATGGGTATGAGTAGTTGAAGAAAACTTGGCTGAGCAGTTTAACTCAAGTAATCTTTTATTCTTTCTTTTATCCTTGTTTCTTATTTATTTTCTGGCAGGCATCAGCACTCTTGGGAAAACATTCTTTGTTTGTAATAAAAATAAAATTACTTTTGTGTAGCCTTTGATTGCCAACGTTTTTTTCCAGCTTTCAAAGAGCCCTACTTCCATACTCTTTACTGAGAGGAGTGTGTTATTTTTAGGCATTTTGGTTTAACTCCATGATTTGTAGTAAATATGTTTAATGTTGTCCTTTGTTAAAGGAAATAGAATGAGTGCATGCTTTTAAACTGCAGCATTTCTTAGTTGCCAGTAAAACTTATGCAGAATGAAAGCTACAAGAAGGATGTGGCATCAGAATTATTCCATCATATCGCTTTTTAAAATATRGAGAAATATGTAGATGGTTTTTGCTTCTGAAAAAAACCCTTAAGAAAGTATGATAAATAGTTCTGAAACAGTTTATGCCAGTAGTATTCTACCTAAAAAAAACCTAACTATCCTGAAATAATCAGTTCTTCCTCAAATTTATCACARTTAGGAATCATCCAATTAGCTTTGCAACACAGATTTAGACACCAAAAAGTCATAACATGCACAATTGGTTTTCATATCTCTTTAATGAGATGAACAGAACTTCTGCTTCCCATAATGAAGTTCAGTTATGTCATAGGTTTATCATTGGCCGCACACATAAATGTCAGAAAATGCTACTGTTTACTATGTAGTTATATGATCCAAAGATCTTAASTGAAATTATTCATGACTTTGCAACAAGATTGTGATTAGTTTAGGCTAGCTCTCTGAGTTAAAGGAGAAAGCTATTTTGTTTACCTGTGGATACTAGTTAAAGAAGAAAAAAAAWATATATATATATGTATAAATTCATTTAATCATAATGTAGGTAGAACTATGGAGGCATAGATTAGCGCCGATCAGTCATACTCCTGCTGCTAAAATCTTTGTAATAGATAAAAAAGAAATAGGGAAAAGTGAGACTCTGTAAGACATTGTCCATTGTTTTGGGTAGGTAGTTTCGAAATTTTCAGTGATTCATTAAGAAACACCTATTTATTGAAATGGAAAATGTTCTTGAAAACCTGTTAGTGTTGTTGTTACTTTCTCAGAATTTCAGTCACTGGTAGGAATTGGCTTGAACTGGCTCTACTTCAAGAGCCTGATCTAACCCAGAATAGCTAGTAACCCAGTATTTAGGGTAATTAGATAGGGAGACATTATTTCACAGCACTGCTCTACATAATTCATAAAAAATCCTAAACCTGAGTGTCTTAGGCTATATGTCCTACTCTAGAAATAAAGGAATAAAGTGCCCCAAATCCTAGTCTTCTGTTGTTTCGTGTAGCAAGGAACTTCACAGCTAAATTGAAAGTCAAACACTGTAATTCTATTCTCATGTGAATTGTATCTGATTGCTTTTAGAACTTYCCTTATAGCATATAGTCCATTCACTTGCTGGATACAAGTTTCTAAATAATTTCTTATTCTCCAACAAAGTTCATTGAAAATGCAAGCTTAAATGTAAGTAAGTGACCCAGAAGATTAATGACGTTCTGCTCATTCTGCTTGTCTTCTGTAATCCTCACAGAAGCCCCTAGCATTTTAATGTATTAATATTTTCTAAATGGAAAAATCTAACAATTTATTAAGGAAAATGTGCAGCTATTAATTGGAAATGCAAGCTGATTTGGATCCCACTATAACTGTATCAGCAGATTAAGTTTGCAAGTACTAGGGAACAGAGGTGTGGGTTTTACATTWGCTGCTAAAAAGCTGTCTCAAGATGTCTTAGCATCTTAAGAAAGTTATTCAAGGTATTTGGTCCTCTTACCTTTGCTGGGAAATGGAATTGACTTTCAGAATATTGTCTATAGAAAACATTAAACCTCTGCTAAACTCTCTATATGCAGAGGGCTCTTTCAAAGTGCTGCACCTATTAGTCATCCGACTGTCAGAAAATATCAGATTAACATGACATTAAGAATACAAAACTGGCAAGCAATAATAAAACAGAGGACAATGAAACACACATCCATCAATTCCACAGTAATACTGCTATGTTTAATAGTGCCAACAATGAACAAACTGTTTCATAGAGAGTGTTTCCTAACAAGATTGCCTCAGTAACCATTAAGAGTTCACTAAGGAGTTTTTCTTGTTCCACTTTCAAAATAATCTGTCATTCGTTTGCATCTCATCTGTGCTACAGCCTCGTCCACAAAATCTGCAAAGAACTTCATTGTGGATGGAAAAATCAATGAATCAATAAATAAAAAGTTTTGATACTATAGGATTAATCTGAGACCTACTAAAATATCCAGAATTTTAATTATGCTTTTACAAAGTAGTTCTGTCTTGAAGGTACTGAGTTAGCACCAACAATAACATGTCTTAACCAGTGCCGTTGTAAAGTTAGCTACAGCTTCCAGCAGCAGAACGGTTGATAGCATCTTTACAGAAAGGAATAACTTAAAAAAATTGTTAAAGGCTAGCCAAAAAGACTTTTTAAACTTAATGGAATTTATCACACTAGCTACTCCTTTTCCTCAAAAGGTCTTTTCTGAGATGTAAATTATTAGCTCATCAAGTTTTGAAAACTATTTACAACTGGACAAATCCTTAGAAAATTTATGGTTGATAACGTCAAGATATCTCATTCCCCGACACACATCCCTGCTTTTTGAAAGTACAGCAGCTAACAATATCTGTTAGTTTTTTATTTCTTAATTGCATGTCAATATTGTAGGTAAAGACTACCATCTCTTATACATTCATATTTCATTAAGTAAATAGTTTGCAGTTACTTTTTTGTTTCCACGGGATTAACACATTTKTTATGTCATTTTATTTAACAAAACACTCTACCAAAACTAAAAATAAATWAAAAAAAATGTAGAGAAAAAAAAAGGATGAAATTGTTCTTTTTGGAAGCAGAATGGAACTTATCGTTATCTACACCACTGACTTACTTCTGGTGCTCATTACATCTGAAGCACTTTCCCAGTTTTTCCTCAGTATTCCAAACTCTGTTCAAATATCACTTCTGTTTCTGCAGATAAATTTGGAAAGTGCCCAGATTGGGCAGCAGACTGGGAAGACTAATACRTCTGAAAATCATTGCCTGAACTGATCCTGGCATTTTAGTTTGCTTCATGATTAAACTCAGAATGAAGATACTCACGGCCAGAAAAAAAAAAAAAAAAAAGTTGGAGCAAAGTGTCCACAATGTTAAAAACATAGCAAGTAGAAAAGCTCTATGAAGACTGGGTCACATTAAGGGTCTAGTCAACTTTTATATAGGCACACTGTATCTCTAAGCTCATTTTTGTGCTCTTCTGAAATCTGGGCTCCATCTTGCAAAGGACATGACTAGGATCCATTTAGTACAATTTGTTTCTCTATGCCGTTTACCTGACATATATATGTGTATATGTAGGGGCACTAGGTGTGTATTTCAAAGGACAAGTGTTTTGTATTAAAAGTAACTCAGAAAATACAGCTTGCCTTCCTCAAAATATTTGGCTATGATTCTTGGATTATCACTGTGTTTGATACTGTCACTTCTTTACCAGTACATAGCTCCAGCATGGTTTGTGAAACTTAGATACAGTTTGTTTGTGGACTCTGACTTCAAAAAAAACACACAATTTAAAGGTAGTCACATTTTTCAGTATTTAAAACCTGCATATAAAAACATTTTTTCTGCCTCTTCAAAGCTCAGTATTTTCTGATTCTTCCAGTCTTTATCACATGATTGTTCCATATATTTAATCAGTGGATCAAGAAACAATGTGGATGATATTTCTACCAAAAAAATCTACACATTCAGACTGAAGCAATCWGGTATAAAYAACACCTAACATTAGTCATTTGTCTCATTAGTTCCTTGCAGCTTTATATAACGTACAGATGGGGCAGTTATGACCACAGTGAACCTTCCATATACTAAAAAGTTCCCTGTAATTTCAGAGAGATACTGTAACCTGAATCCCCTCTAAACATACATTAGTGTGTTAAAACTTTGAATTAAATCTCTATTTGGTTAACAAATGTTTGCACAAAAACTCCATTTCTGATCACAAGAATAGATTATGCTGCAGAGAGAGTAATTTAACCTCTAAGTTTTAAAACATTGAAGAGGTGAGCTGTGTTTTCTGYACTATCCGCAGTCTATTGACTCCCAAAGAAATTTAGTGACGGAGCTACTTTGGGAAATACCATGCCCAAATATATAAAACACACTTGTGATATCACACACACACATTGAACCAAATGTTTTAATGGGTTCATTAAAAGTATATTTCTATATAGTTTTCTGCTTTTAGTATTTTGTATTGTTTGCAATTTTTTATACTGCTCAAGCATTGTTCAAATGTTTAAGTTATTTTTTCCTGATTTTCACTATTGAGTTAGCTCTGTAATAGTGCTCAGAAGGTTAAGATATGTAGCAAAGAAATATCTTGAAATCAAATGAAACTACAGAATGATTTTAGGAAAGTAGAATGAAAAATATTGCTAACTCTCAGTGTGCTCAGGAAGAAAAAAGCAGCTGTTTATATCATTTTACAAAGACTTATAAAAGTCTTTTACTACACTGCATATTCTTCGAAAGCATATGTGTTTTTACTGTAAGACACAGATAGTAGGTAACAAATAGTAAAATCATCAGCTGCATATAGTCTTATGTAGATTAGATGGCAAACTTCCTTAAACGCTAGAAACTGCCAGAGGAACCTAAGGCAAAGCAATTATTACATTCAYGAATCTGGATGCCATCAAGATCTAGCACCAAGTCTGAGTCATTTCATCTTGAATATTCTGTAATCCTCTTCAAAACCCTTTCAGATGATTCTTAATCCTTGATGAAATATGTGCAACTTTCATGTTTGATCTGCATTTCAGCAGGAAACCATGTATGCATCCTTATTTTCTTCTCCACCTTGAACCTTTTTTCCTTCTTGCTAGAAGCAATGAATTCTTTCCAGCTAAACACTAGAAAAAATAGATGTAATAATTTTAAATACAATTTTGTTCTTGAGTTGCTTGGGTCTCTTCTTATATCCAAAGCTATTCTAGTGAATAAACATTGCTTTAATATGTGCCTTTAAATAGCTTATGGTTTATCTTCAGGTAAATTACTATATTTACATTACAGTTCTTCAACATTTCTTTAAGTAATAAAAGATGACAATATTTTCAAAATCTGAGACAAGATTATCATTATGTTTACTACCGAAAATAAAGTGGCTTGTATACCCAAATTTCTTAAAACTTGAGAATGTATCTCCTGATATTATCAATATTTTTGAGTGGAGGATTAAGCCAGAAAAAGGTTTGTGATACCTTCACTGGGCTTTCAGATTCATTTTAATGTTTGGGTCTGATTATACTAATATATTCAGACTCAGAAATGAAGTTTAGATATAGAGAAAAGTATGGGCCTTTTTTATTTTGGAGGAAGAATGGGATGGGAGAAAATGGAGATAAAGGCCTCATATCACACCTTTTATTACATGAGRAAGAAGTGGCCACTTGGTTGTATAGACTCTACACCCACATCTTAATTTTGTTCAACTTTGTTGATGTGTTATCTGGTTTTTGTGAAGGGGCCAGAAGTAAGTAATGAATTAATATTGTTCCTTCATTTTGGATAACTAAAGGCAAACACCATTATATTATTTATTTTAGACTTGATTAAAAAAAAAGAAAAAGAAAAAAGAAATCCCTCAGTGATGGTATAAGTTAAAACTGCACTGTTTGTATATAAGGTCTTTCTAGAAAGTAACACATTACCAGGTAAAAGAGTTTTAGAAATGATAAGATTTAGAAAGCCCTACASTATTTAGGAAGACAGTGTGTTAAGAATTCCCTTGAGCACTGGGAGCTGAACTTACCAGCAGTTGCACGCAGATGTACCAGAGCTACTTTCACTTGCCTTCTTTTACACCATTTATAGACCTACTCAGTMGTCAGTGGGCTCTAGGGCACAATTTGTCTTATTCTGCTGTAGATCTATGAAATAGGTCAGATGAATTATGCTCTAAAAGAAGTCATTATAGGAGAAGGCTAGACAGACATGGTCAGATAACTGTGCCATGGTCAGATAACTGTGTAGATCTGTGCCACAGATCTACAGATCTACTCAGGATGTAGAACTTTCTGTAGGAAGATCTTGCCTCCCTGCTTGTCTCAAAGAAATCATCATATGGTTTAAGCTACATAAAGACAAGTAATATTTTAATTTTTTTCCCCAGGCGTAGGAGTGCAAGGAATCTATCATTGGACATCTTTACGGATGGATTAGATGAACAAGTGTCAGGAGTGAAGTAGGCAGATTTAGCCCTKCTAACATGCAAGGAGTGAAGGCTTGTAGTGACTTGTGGAGGTCCCTCTGATCCATCCATGGCATAGTTTGCCCCACAAAAGTATTCAACAGTTGTCTGTGAACAGGCTAAAGACATAATTGCTGGTGGCAGCATCATCACATTTTCGTAATGCCATCACACAAGTAAATAATTATTTTCAAATAATAAAATATTTGTTTTGATTTATTTAAATCTCCAGTATGTGTAGCTACATCTTGTTTTTCAGAGAACAGGTAGTAACTGGAGGTGAGGCAGTTGATGTATTTTTTAGGCCAAAAGGATATTTTCAAAAACACATATAGATTTTCACTCTGTTGATCTTAATAGTAGATTTAGAAGTAAAATTGTTACGCACTTCTACTGATCTTGTTCTTTTCAGGAGAAAACAGGGAAATAAAGGAGAGTTTTAGTAGCCATAAATATTCCACATGTAAAATATGTACAAAACCACATTTCAAATGTTGCTAAGAATGAAAAAGAAACACTCAGAATTAGGATACATCTCCATGAAGRCTGTCTGCAGAGTCTGTCTCCTCTATTCATCTGCTGTAACCAAATCATTAACTCTTTGATCWTGTGCTTCTTTTTTGACTGTATTCTTATTCAATGCATAGGAAGCAGGGTGTTTATCTCAGGAAGGATCTACACWTTTGTTTTACCATTTGTTACATATTATCATACCTCATACATAGAAAGCTGTTAAAATCTGCTGTGGAGAGCGAATTATTGATTTCCTTCTTGTATGCTTCTATAGCGTGCTTCTCTGTAGCACATGACTACCCTTTAATGGCCCTGAAGGAGCAGCACTGTCCCAGTTTTAAAGATGAGGAATAAAGAAACTAAGGACAGAAACAGCTAACTGAATTACTGTATGTGAGCCCATTATCACAATGGGATTTTGCTCGCAGGTAAAGACAACAAACTGTAMGTTCTTATAGGTAACCGTAATGAGGATCTCTCTATAGTCAAYGGAGATTTATTTAGTACTGTTGCTGGAATACAGAGAGCTATTTACCTCACATTAAAGTAGATATCCAGAGCTCAGCTCCGTTGCCTAACCACACAGGTCTAATGCTATCTAAGGTTCCTTATCCCACCAGACCTCCAGCTGCTTCTCTGGATGCCCTGAGTCCCAGATCCTGAGTRCTAGACCAGTGAAGGACTCTCAGGGGGCATGTCACATGGCTTGTGTTTGGGCAAGCTGAACAAAGTAAGACATGTCTGTCTTCGGTCAGCTGAACCATGCTTTAAAYTCTGCTATTGAGCAAATTCCTTTTGATTGTAAGGGGAACTTTAATGTCCAGATCTCACAGATAACAAACTAAATGAAGATGTCTTATTCAGTGAGCTGAATCCTGGCCTGTGTGCCATCTAAACCATGTTAAATGATTCTGTGCATGGCATATACACTGTTAAATGGATTGCCAAAGTTTTAATGAAAAACATTATTTGAACATGTTCTCAGGCTCACAGATTAAAGGCTTCACAGTTACCTTCAGTCTGAATGCCCTTCAGTGACTTCGCTGTACATGGATCTGGCCAAGTTACTTGGTGGCACATAGTACCATGTGACAGCATCACCCACTTTAGTTGTGGTTGTGAACATACATGAGTCTCAGGCCCTGAACCTCAACATGAATGCCCACAAAAGGAGGAAAGTACAACGATCTTGTCCCTTATCCCAAAATCCTAGTTCATCAACAGATATGACTTGCTCTGAGCACTGAATAAACAAAGTTTCTGAGGTAAGTRCAATTAAATAGAGAGCCATGCCTGTAGTGTTTAGTAGAGTGACTCGCCTCATGGAGTGACTTTCCATATATTCCAGTGCAGCAGTTGTTGGAACCCTATCAGAGTAGCAATGAACCACTTTGCCAGATAATCAAGTAGGTTTTTTCCTTTTTCCTGTTTTAGTCATGCCTAGAATTCAATGCCTGGTTGGCAGTGAGAGCAGAATCTTAATACAGGTTAGACTGAAACAATTCTTGTCTAGATAGAGGAACTTATCATTGATTTGGCAGACTGCAATATTTGTGCTAAGACTAATTTTGATTATTTGGAGTAGGTGATAAGAGAAAAAGGCAGAAACATTTTGGACAATATCATGTATCTGCTAGCTCAGTGAAAGATTGTGCTACTTACACTGGAAATTTTGAACTTTATTTTATGATATCACTAGTATATGAAAGGTGCCTGTTTTGTGGAGTGTAATGATGACCAAAGCTATATCCTGTAGCACAGCTTTACAGATGTTAAAGCAAAAGACAAAACTTCTGCTGAGATTGTGGAAATTCTACAAAATTACCTATCTCCAAAGCCACTTATGATTACAAAGCATTTTTGCTTTTACAGACAGAATCAAGAAAATGAAACATTTGCTGAGTATGTGAGTGGATTAAAGCAATTAAATGGGCATTGCCAGTTTGGAGGGAGTTTAAATGACACATTAAGAGAATGGTTAGTGAGTGTTATGCAAAATAAAGCAATCCAAGGGCAGTTTTTGATAGAAGTAGATTTGACCCCCAAATGGGCAGTAAATACTGCTATTTTGAAGGTGCTAGAGAGTTACAACACTTCATGAAGCTTACACAACAAATAAATTAGCTCAGAAAGCACAGCATAGAGAACTGAAAGATTAGGTGCCTCCAGTGAAGAAAACAATCTCCCACTACTAATCATTGCAGGTTCAAGGACAAATTCTGAAGGAACTGCAGGTAACAGACATATTTGGAAAATGCCTGAGTCAGTGCAAAAAGTAAAACTACTGTCTCCTAAGGGCAACGATAAAGAATATCTGATTTTCCATCTTGCAAATAACCACTTTGAGAGCACAGAGCACATAGCATCTCTATGTCTATTTAATTTAGAGGCAGGGAATAATACTTAAACTGGAGCCTGAAACAGGGCCTGTTGTTTCTACCATTTTGTTGCAGAATAGCCAAGGACTACTTAAGAAAGTAAAACACAGAAAACCTGTAGTACCTCTGAACGTACGCAGGAATTGTTGTTCTTCAGGCTATTATTGTACAGAGGCAAGTGATAACTGTAAACAGCATATGCTAATCCTTTGTTTTATAGTATAGTGGTCATGCTTTGCTTAACAGAGAATGGCTGAAAGAAATTCAGCTGGACTGGCCAAGTATAAACKGTGCAGGCTCAAAAAACAAATGTGAACTCGAGCCCAAAGCAAAAATTAACTTTTGAACAGCTGATATCTTTCTGAGATGGTGCCCAGAAGCTTAAAGCATATGAACAAAAAAATGTAGAAATTGCTCCCTCTTCAAGCACTGTTTTTGCTGTGCTTGTCCAGTACCTGTGTTTGTAGAACAGCCAAAGACAGAAGAAATACTTCAGCACTTTCAGGCCCCTGATATTTTACCCAAGTTAACAGGAGTAAAGGGAGTCTGCAACAGTAACAGTAATGATAAAGAAAGAGGCTGTCAATATATGTGGTGATTCTCATTCTGTTAATCTAGGAATGCACGGTATCCTTTGCCAGGCTAGAAGATGTTTGTCTCATTAGTGAGTAGCAAGCATTCTGAAGGATGAGCCTGATCTAAGCCTATYGGCAAATGGATACTGGGGACAGTGACAAGCAATACCTTATAACTAACAGACAAAAGGTTTTTCAGCCTAATAGGCTTGTGCTTAGAATAGCACATCTGCTTGCCCTTTGGCATAAACAATGAGTGTTGGTCTTCATGACATTCCTGTTGCTCAGTGTTATGGATGTTATGTGCGTATGGGGAGCTAGTGATGAACGCCTTAAATGTGTGCAAGATGGGGTACAGTTTAAAGTAATTAAAGAAAATTGTCAATGCTTCAACAAATCAGCTTGTCTGTTTTAGTGAAAATGAAATACAAAACTATCTATAAGGAATCCTGTTTCACAAAATTGCTGATTTCATCGTACGGTTACTCTACAGCATTGTTTTTACCTTAAATAACCTTGGGTACTCATACTAATTTTGGGTCACATAGTAAGTAGAAATGGTGTTAGTGGATGTGCTTGATCAAGCCAAGGTACTTAATCTTCAGAAGGTCAGGTTAACTCATCATTTTTCCCCACGGAACAGTTCCAGCAGTTTCACATCTGAAAATCCCAATGTTTTTGCACCTTAACTTCTAATCTCTATAGAATCTCTATATTATCTATCACATTTTAATCTCTATAGTGCTCAGACAGAGAAATTTAAATTGAATCTTCCATAAAGCTGGACAGATTAAACCACAAAGCTGGAGAAAAAGAAGGGCAAAAGTTATTGTCTATAGTACCTTATCTAACTTTCATTTTTTTCTCTGAGTACAGACAGAAAGTAAATAGCTACCCTATATAGATCATATAGGACTTCCTTTCACTTCCTGCTAAATCTGCATCTACCAAAAAAGCAAGCGTCTTGCATACATGTGGAATGAATTACTCTAGCACTTGCAGTTACATTTTTGTGACATTATCATGCACTGAAAGATTTGATTGTGAAAAGTATTGATCAGCCTTATTAATTGATGCTGATGTCAACTGATGTATCATATATATTTTCAACAATATTCACTCAAACATTTTAGAGAAATGATTGTCAAAGTAAATTTGATTAAAACTCAACCTTAAGTGTTCAAAAGTCATGAGTCAGCTCCGAAAGAACACCCATTTTATGTCTCAGGCTGGGCTTCTGGAGGCAGGTTTTGCAGCATCATGGAGCCTCAGATTTTAATGTCACACTGAATCAGCAGCCCTTTCAGTGAGACAGAATTTATTAGCATGATGATATACTGTGATGTTACTGAACAACCACAGCCAGGAAGCAGTATATCTCMCAGCACTAGATGTTGTGCAAACACAGAATAAATAGATTTTCCTTTACTGATAGTGCTTAAAATTTAAGTAAATCAAATGGGACAACAACTGGACCTAAGGAAAAAGAAGGAAATGTAGTGCATGTATTGTCCTCTTCATAATAATGGTCAGCCTGGCCTGACTAAGTGGAAGTTTTCTGGTACTATGGAAAAGAAAAATTTCTAGGAAGGTATTTGAAGGATGATAGTGAAGTGGCAGCATTAGTAAAGCCTGAAGGTGGTTTCCTGCAAATTTAACAAGCTGGTGACTGAGGCTAACACCTCTTTTTACACACTTAGGGCAGTAAGGGAACCAGCTAATCCAGTAAATATGACAGTTTAAAAATGCTGGATTACTCACAGTAATTATGAACTGCAAAGAAACACTCATTAGCACTTATATTCTTACACTGCAGTAAAGTCTGTTATGACAAGTCTGAATTAAAAAAAAAGAAAGAAAAAACTTGGTGATTCTATTTGTAGAGACAGGTCTGTGCTGTTATGATTTATGCATATCATATATGTATATATATTCTTAAATTCAAACTCATAAATCAGTGTTGCAGAATATGAACATACAGCAATATCATGAAAAGCAGTATTATTTCATATGGAGCTCACCATGAATAAAAAGCCCTTCCAAGTATAATAAGAGCAAGCATGTTGTTAGGATGCCAGTTGGCTCCATCATATGGAGATATTGCTGCCTTCAGTGTCTGTTCCTCCGCAGACTGACATAATAAACTGAAGCTCCAAAAATCTAAGGGCTTCTTAACTGCTCATTGACACAAAATAGTGGTCTCTAAGTACTCTTTCAGATGTCATTATACTCTTTTATGTCAGTGAGCCATGGATAATAAGAGTGCCTCATGTAAATCACTGGGGGGTGTTCTGATAGCTTATTAGGTTCTCATATAAATTTAATAACAGATTTATTTTATTTCCCTTTTGAGAAATGAAAATTGCTTTGAAATGCTTTAAATATAACCACAGGAGTGAAATGGTCCCCTGAGCTACATAGTAACATGTGCGTCCCAGCCGTTCTGTTCTCAAGCCCCTCTCCCCCTGATTCTCCTTCTTTAATCCAGGAGAGAGTATTTTACCCTACACTGATATACGTCAGCTAATTTCACAAGGTTTTTATTCTCTCTCCAGTATTTTCACTCCCTTCTTCATGTTCTTCTGGCTGACATAGATCCGGCATTCCGGCACTGCAAGGGTCCGATGAGCGGGGTCAAACCGACCGAAGGCAGAGGAGCSTTAGCAATGTCCCGCTTGCTGCAGACCCCGAGGACGATAGCTTTCATGAGAGGGCCTTCCCACCAGCACGACTTCTCACTGCAGCACCTTCCCTGACACTCAGCAATGACGTGAGCGCATTTCGTTACTCAGCCTTTCACTGTCGCTCACAGCTTTTGATGTAGCTCKTCTTCTACTATAATGTGTTATTTATCTCTGTAGTTTTGTTTTCTGGACTTTTTGGTGTAATCTATATATCCATGTGCAACAAAAAAATTCATTGCTCTTTTTCTGTTATTACCAACATTGGGAGTTTTGAATGTCAGTGCAGAGACCGGGCGGGAGTATGTGTTGTATATCAAAGAGAACAATGAAGTCCTTCAATCTGGGCATTATATCTGTACTTGACTTTTCTGCTGCACATATATATAAGGATGTGCTCCATCTCATGTGCATTTAACAGAATCCATTGTTGGCGAAAATTCTGTATCTTCTGTAAAGATTTTTTTCAGGGGCTTTAGCTGATTTTGGAACATTTGATTTTGGATCAGCTGCCTTTTGGCAGAAAACCTCCTCTATAGCCCTCACATTAAGAAAAAGCTATACCTGCCTCTGACATTTTAGAATTAATTGGGTAAACTCAGCTGACTGCAAGCTGCTTTGTCAGCACTGCGTAAATGTGGATGTTTCAAAAATGCTTTTGTGACTCTTTTGTTCTGCAAATTGCTGAATGATACTTTTCTGGAAGCTATAACAAATACTTAGAATTTGAATATACATGGGCATTTTAATTCCTGAACAAATTAGATGATTATTTTTTGATAAACAATGAAAATAAGGGATTGAATTTTAAGAAATTGCTTGGCACAGATTGACAGTATCTTTCATTTTAACTTTGCAGTTTGATTTGATATAGTTGACATTTGAGGTCAGGACAATTAATATATATATATATATTATTTGATTTTATTTCCAAGGAAAAGACTTCTGTTTCACAGAACTATCAATATATATAAGCAAATTGTGTACTTACTGGGAATATTCATAGTAGCATAGAGTATGTCTCTTTATAGGACAGAAGGCTGTTCTAACCTGATGATTCTGGTGGTCAGTAAAGTCAACATCTTCAGAGAGTTCACTGAGGTTTGATTTTTGCCACTATGAAAATTTATCTCCTTTTGCATCTGTTTCTATGGATTTCTATTAGATTCATGTGCTAAGAGAAAAAAACCCATACAATATTAACAATATTATAAAATACATAATAAAATAATATTAACATCATTCCACTGTATAAATTGTCTTGTGACCCTTTCAGAACCTAGTTACGACAAATTTTGGTTATCACTAAGTTTTGACTGATGACTGGTTTAGTGTTGTAAGAGTCTCCTACAGGACACCAAGTATGGTAAATACTATCAGAAGCAAATCATTCTATCCTAAACCATGTCTATAAATTTGTAAATTAGTAAGTCTAAAGGAGTTTATCTCTTACTATATTATGATAGATTAGTAAGTAAGTTACATACATTTTAGTCAGCTGCAGTTAGGTSACATGAATCCCACCTTAAATCTCTTATTTATTTATTTATTTTTATTCTAAACCAAGATCTAACAGATGGTTTATGAACTTTAAGGTCTGACTTTTTCACCTTAGATTCAGTGATTTTCAAAACCACAGTGTTGGTTCCTTTCATATCACAGAAATTTTATTTTTCCTTTTTTCTGTACTCGTACTTCCTCTGACCACATGTAAATATATGATATTCCTTCTGAATGAAATAGAGCCTTTGGAGCTAATGCAGTTCAGTAATGTCTAACTAATTGCAGTCTGGTCTCATTAAACCCAAACACTCAAAGATACTGTGTACTATTCTTTTGCCCTTTCCCCTAGATTAGGGAGATGGGAGATGCAGTTTCTTAGATAGCTTCTTCAGGGACAATATAACAGTATAGAAAGGGACACAGATTTGTGCTCATACCACTTAAGGAGCACCAGAGAATATACATATTTTTTTCCAGTATCATTTCCCTTTCTTTCCACAAAGGTCTGGTTCCTGTTTCTAGAGTTAATCTGAATCCCTTGATTAGAGAAGTGCTTTTTTTTTTATTGTAAAGGCTTTATTCTCTATTCTCTTAGGTATTGTTAAGTAGRGTGAGATCTAATGCATTACTTGACTCTCACCTTTATTAATTTCTGTAGGATAGTCGTTGATGTACCCATTAGAAGACTTATGGTTCCAGATAAATATTTCAATCAATTATTGGTAGTGCCCCTTTATTGTGGCTTTTTAGACATAGTCTCCCTGTAGTGCTTCACATTTGATAGTATTTTTATATGATAAGGATTAGTGCTCTCCTTTTAGCAGCATTTTCTCTAAAAATAGCAAAATATAGTATTTTTAAAAAATACATGGAATTTCACGTGAATTTGTGTGAGTTAGGTAAAACATATGAGTACAGAGGAAAAAAGTCACAGACCTTTACCAAATCAGTGGCCTTACTTGTTATTATGTTTGTGCATCARCTATTTGAAAAAAAATATTTTGTGATTAGAAATTCCTTTTGTTCCACATTAGATATTTAGTTTATGGACAAAATGGAAATGCTAATGTGAAAAATAATCTTCAGTTTAGTTCATTCGCATGTACTCAATTTAAGCCTGACATTCTCAGGTTGTCAAAAAAAGCGAGGAGTCTGTGTTTTAATGAAGGATTAAATGGATTTTTAAACCTTCAAATAGTTCAAGACTTTCTTGTTTTTCACCAAAATATAGTTAATACTACACTGGAGCTGTATGACTTTTAAAGACTGACAGAAATATCCCGGTCTGGCTGAATGCTACCCTTGCTGAAGACTTATAAAGCAACTGGAACCAGCAGTTTGTCAAAAGACTAATTGCATGCTAAAGAGAGGGTGAGAGTTTTGATGCTGCTTTCTTTCCAGATCAAATGGTTGCTAGTAAAACATTAGCATTTTTTGCCCTTAAATTGAATAATACCATTGCTTTAGTGGTCATCAATCCTTTCGAGACACTGACTCCAGACTGAACTCCTTGGGGATAATCCCAGCTGTCAGATGTAAATCACAATTATCGTCACTCCGTGTTCAAGTGGAGATCATGCTGAGGGTGTGCTAGTTCCACGAGAGAGTCAGATCTGGATTGCTGCAGCAGTGGTAAATGCTACAGAAACATTTTTTTTTTTTTTGCCCTGAGTACATACACATGTACTCTGTACTGCACATACAGAGATCATTAAATAATTCCAGCTTTTATTGAGAAGCCATGATGGCTCTTTGTTTGTTTGTTTTTACCAAAATGTKTGTTTCCTCCAAAGAAAATTACAAAATAAAAAACTTATGTATTATTTTCCTTTTCTTCTAACTTTTGAATTTAGTCTTCCCATGAAAGCATAAGCAGTAAGCTCTAAACAGAGAAATTAATTATTGACTTTTCTGAAATACAGAATCACAGTCCTTTCTACAGAAAAGAGATTCACTGAAAAAATAATTTGCATATTATACATGCATACACACACACAGACAAACTAATCTTAAGGTCTGCAGAATTGTAGAATGATTGAGGTTGGAAGGGAACTCTGGAGAGGGTCAACTACAGCAACCTTTTGTTTCTTTATTTTTCACACCTTTTTATCTCGTTTATTCACCTAGGACCAAGACAATCTGAAAAGCGTTGATTTACAAGCAACCCTGGTAAATGAAAAGAATTATTGCAAGAATATCCCATTACAGCAAGGTTCACCTATTTTTGGCGTTTTTCTACCTGCGTATGTCAGGAGCTTAGGTATCCAACAACTTGTGAAATGAGTGAAGGGTTTTTACTGAAGTCAGATCACTCTAAAGAGAAATGTCTTCAATATATTTCAAGCATGTTAGCGGTAAGTGTTATTCGATGCCGTAGTTTTGTATTTTGTTATTATGTGAGGTGGTACAATGTTATCAAAATATCTACAAAAATGATTGCTGATGCAGCTAAAAAGAAGAAAGATACACAACTAAAGTTTATGTAGCTGCATAGCTGTTCAGAAAAATAAGCCAGAATCACCTGAAATACAAATAACATATATAATGAAATACTTAACTATATGGAAGAACGGCTATACAGGAAAAAATCCTACAGTCTCTAGGAAAGACAATTATGTGGTAAACCTCCTAAATCCACAAAACATTAAATGCTATAAAACATAATTCTTTTAAATTAGATCATTTCTGATTTCATCTTCCTGCTGATAAGYCAAAACATAAAACATGAAAACTGGGAACTTTCTCCTTCACAAGCTTATGAACCAGTGCAGAGCTCTGAAAACACTGTGCAGCCACATCAGAGGTGGACAAAGACTTTCCGTTCCAGACGTCAACGCTAGTCTAAACCCAGTGCATAGTTATTGACTTCTGAAGGAAAACTTATAACTCATTTTCATGCATGTTTAATGGGTTGAAAAATTAGAGCAAGGTGTAAACATTAACAACTGTCTACATGGTGAGGAGGAGACTGTCATGAATAAATAGTTGAAGCAGCTCTAATTTGTCTATTGAAGCAGGTGTTTACAGTGTGACTGTAATATTTTAAACACATGCATATGCTAAAATATCTGCATGGTTTTGTCTTGGAGACAGGCAGAAGTAGCATTCACCTATCTGTGTGTAAATAAATGTGTAGATAGAATAAATGTCAATAATTTGTAAAGATACCCCAAGTCATGCTTGAAATTTAGAGGAGAGGCCATTTAACTTTGCCCAGGACAATTCAAGTTGCAGAACTAAAGCCTRCAACTCTGATAAGAGGGCAGAAGGAGCAGCTATCCATGGTTTAACAGTAAGTGGCAGAAGGGGAGATGACTGCAAATCCCTGTCTGTTCGTTGGGTAAATTCTGGAGTGAGATCTGTATTCTTAGCAGAACTCAGCTGAAAACTGTTTGAAYTGAATATCATAGCACATGAGCTATTTTAAAATGCTGACCATCAGTTCACAGTTACTGAAGTAATTTGGTGTTTTAGGCCAGGTACTGTTTGGAAGTACAGTATTCATCTCTCTGAAAGAATATCATAATACTTACCAACAAACACATTTCCACAGTGAGGATGGTACAACCATTGACAAACTCTTTCTTGCTGACTGATGTCCCAAACGCAAATAGAACATTTCCTCTCAGAAGGTCAGACCTTCAGCTGCTGTGCGTCAGCGCAGCTTTTYTGAAGTTGATAGAGCTAGGCCAAGCTAGGCATCAGAGAATGCTTAGTGAGACACAAGAATAAAATATAAACGCATGACTTAGCAAGGTTTTTGGTATTTTTATTATAAGTGGATAGCGAGAACCAGATCAGACTGGACCCCTAGTCTTTGTTTCTTTGCATTAGAAATCTTACAGTAAATCTCTGTGAGCTCCAGAGGTCATATTTGTTATTTGTTCACTATATTTTATATTACATTCTAGTTTTAYTTTATAGAAATATTACTAATTCCACAGACTATTGAGTGGCATATAAGTTGGGAAATTAGAACTGGAAAAGTTATGTATGATTTTGCTTCTTTACAGGTTTTATTTATAGATACAAAAGTCCRTAGGCAAATATAGTTATTATATRTATTTWTATATATACTTAATATTGTTTCTAAATTTGTTAATTCAGTTAAATGATCAATAACAATTCAAGCTGATTAGAGATCCACCCCAGGAGAATTGGTTATTGCTAGCTATTGATATTTTTCTGACTCTAGAGACTAAAACTCAAAAAAAAGAAAAAGGAAAGTATTTCCTCTGTAATATATTATAACTTTATTTTTAAATGATTATTCATCCCCCAGTTTACATAGTACTTTTTACTATGGTTTTGCACTAGGTGAACCAGACAACTGATCATTGTTGGAAAAAAAAAAGTGGAAAAAGCTATGAAAATAAACAGCTCGATATTCAAAAGCTATTTTTCTCCCTAATGCTTTATTGTACATTTTGTRAAGCAAAATATAATCTTTTATGGTAAGTTCCATTCTGCCATCACATTGGTGCAAACATRCTTGAAATGTTTAGGAAATCCAAGCCTTAAATAAGAAAAAARTATAATGTAGTTAAATACATTGATTTATGTTAAGAATTATTTGGTTTGCTGTGACAGCATGATGAGAGCTTCTCCAAAAGATGCATGGAAACAATTTTTTCTTTCTTTATCAAAGGCTTTACATTGGAATGTGCGCTTTATAGTAGTGTAATCCAAAAATTGTAGTTCAAGAAAATCCTTGTATTAAAATCCTTGTCCTTAATTCATTTTAGAGTAATATACTTAAATGGTTCTTTTTCTTTTTCTTTTATAGCAGTCATATTGGTCTGGGATTGGATTAGGTAAAAATGGTGTTTTTCAACATTAAACCTATCACATCGGAAACCAGGTTGCTAATGATGTTAGTCTTATGTCTGTGGGAATTATTAAGGTAATGTGTTTGCTTGGAAGGATTCCTTCTGTGGAGGTGTAAGTTGATTTCTAGTACAGAAAACTGAGATATTTAAGATGGAGGAATAATATAGTTTAAAAAATATTTTTGATGTCCATGTTAGTTCCATGTCAGGAAGAGTTTCTTTGTTTTATTTTGTCTTGCCTTTTTATTTTTGTTTGTTTGTTTTAGAGATATCAGAAGTAAACTTGTGAAGGACTTGTCCTGTTAGAAGACTGAAAATTCATAACTCACTGTCTAAGCATTGATGCAGAGGTTGAGACTGAAATTAAAACTGTTCCTGAAGACAGATTGACATTCAGGGCCAAGTTTATACCATCTCTTACAATTGATGGGAAAATTTAACTGGATGGGCTCAGCTGGACAACTTGAAAAATTATTTCATATCCTGAGCTCAAATGATTAATAAATATTTTATTTGATTGCAATAAATCACAGGCTTATCAGGCAAAAATGAACAGCTGTTACTGTGATCTARGAGTGCATCAATAAAGACTTTTATATATATTGAAGAAAAAGTGAACAGAAAAAGATGTAAATGTTAGACATATCACTGAATCCTTGAAGTGATAAGATACAGCCATCTCGCTTGCCATAGGCATAGGTTATATTTTAAAAATAATAATGTTACATATCCAGATTCTTCATGCAACATGATGTGTGTCTTGTCCTAGTATAGAACTTAACAAGATAACACAAAAAAAAAAAGATGATTACTCAGTACAAAATATCCATTCCCATAATCAGATTTTATCAGTTACACGAAGTTCTATATTTGTTTTTGTAATAAAAAATAAAATTCATGAGATTATAGGAATTTTTAAGAAGAATCATAAAACACATGGAGACATACATTTTATCTAGAACTTATGGTAAATGTTTTTGATTTGTATGATTTGCCATGACTGCTTCTGACTGAATAAATGGGAAAATGATCATTTTAATGTGCAAGGAACAAGGTAGTGAATTCAGAACAGAGTCCAGTTCTGCTTTGTGAGGCCCTATAAAAATTCCCTTGACTTCCATTAGGTTGAATATAATAAATCTTTAAAGGTATACTGTATTTGTAGACCTGAAGCCAATATTATTACCATAAAATCACTGCTTTCTCCTTTACACAAGTCTCTTCTAAGATCTATTTCTACTGTAACATCCATAAAAATAAAAATTCAGTTTTCTAGAACAAAGAACACTTTTATCAAAGGGAGAATGAACACAGCTCTGCCTTTGGGAAAGAGAGCAACCCTTATTCAGTATGTTGCAACTACGAGTAAAACACCCATCTGAACAGCATCATGGGCMGTGAGCCAGTATCTCAGTTTTGCTCCCTTGTCCTTGTTCTGGCAGTCTGATGGACAAAATACCTTTAATCACTTGTTTTCTTACAACTGTTCTTATTTTCCTTTGCACCTGGGGTTTCCTGTCAGTGATCAGTTATCTGCCTACATTGCTCCCTATTTTGGGCCATTCCTATGCACTGCAGTAGACAAATTCRTGCTCTGTCCATGCTCTGAAGCGACTGACCAGTGTCAGGCCAGGCTAGAGATCCTTCCTGCAGCATGCAGGATGTCTGCTGCTCTGCAGCTCTGCCAGGTGATGGTGGAAAACCGTACAATTTGTAAGGGGGGGCAACAGCTGCAGTCTTGTGCTGATCTATCCATACTTCCCATTGGAAGACTCCTTTTTTGTTTTGGCATCAAAGAACCTCCTCAAATGGAATATAGATATATTTTTTTGTTATTGTTGTTTTGTTTTGTTTTGTTTTGTTTTTTAAACTACCTTTTCAGGAATGAAACAGCATAGCCAGTAGAATGAATGAATTCAACAAAGGAAAGCTTCATAGGACGTTATTAATTTGTATGTGTATGTGAGAGTATATGTGGATATTGTATCTCCACAACAGCTTTGTTTTATCCCATGTAATGCTTAATGTTTTGCTGACGGCTGAACATTCTTTCTTTTTTATAAATAAATAAATAAATAAATAARTAAGTAAAATGGCTACATCAGCTCCTGCCAGACTAAATTAAGATTAAGAATTGTGCTGATGGGCTGAGAAGACAGTAACATGCCCTGAAATCTGAGCCCAATGTTGAGAATTTGAGTTTTGCTCACAGTAAACCCTTCCAGATTCCTTGCCCCTTACATAACATGGTAAATCCTGTCATCTGTCTTCTGATAGCATCTACTTGTAAGGCTGGAATGAACAGTGCAAACATTCCTGAAATCTCTCCTGTTTGTCATGCCACTGGGCTCGCAAGCAATCTCAACTGCATACTTGAAAAAGAATACACTGCTTTAAATGTTTACAATATATCACTGCAGTCAGTAGAAATGAACTGTACCAGCTGACCAGGCGAGAAAATTGGTTGGAGAAAGCTTTTTCATTTTGAATAAGTCYCCAAACTCTGTAGACTTTGCTCTCTTTTTCTTTTGTCACAATATCCCCATGGCACCTTGTTTTGAACTCGCACTAAATTTCATCAAGAAACTCTGATTTACGCATTTAATCTCCATAGTTTCTCTGAAAAATGCTGACATAGAACAAATGATCAGGAGAGCCAATGCATAAATATCTTAAAAGTATACAGACAAATATCTATCTTTTTTTTAGCCTAGTGCTTGTGAGCAAGGCAGCTCATGTTAGTTAACTTGGTTCAGTGAAAAACTTTTTAAAGAAATTTATGTTTTTCTGTTCATGCTGAAAATGAAAAAAATATATCCTCCAAGCAAACAAGAAAYCCTAACCAACCAAAACAAATCAAATAATCCTGAAAGCGATTTATTTGCAAATAGATTGTTTTCASCTCTATCACTATTTTTGAATTTTGAATTTTCAGATTTTCTTTCCAARTGACATTTTTGATGAGAGGAGAGTATTCATCAAAGACAAATTTCAGACAAAAACTTTCACAGTGTTACTTGTGACTACAATAAAACATTCTAGAAGAAGGATTAATATATAACTAATTATTGAACAAATAAAGAGCAGGTATATTTTCTACAGGATTGTTGCATCCAGATTATGGAAGATTCATGGAGCTAACTGTCTGTAATCACATAATGTGACATGAAGCACATGTACTGCACTTGTGTCTTGCCTGTAAACTCATGCAATACTGAATATATGTATGCCAGTCTTCCCAAGTGAGGAATGGATCAGTTTAATTCTTAGTGTTACAAAGTATTAAAAGAATAAAAGAATGAAAAGTCACAGAATCCACTTACTWCTGAAGATAAGTCAAATTTAAATAATCAGTTTATTTATTTATTTACTTATTGCTTCAGCCATATATCCTTCTAAACAATTCCTTAGCTATGAAGACACACCAGCCAGCACRTTGCAAACTGACATGGCTGGCTGCAGGAGGAAGGTGAAGTGACAGGCAAATTCTTCATAAACCTATGAATGTAGTAATAAAACAAAATGATAATTTTGTTTATGAGATTTCKTTGATTCCCTAGCTGTCACCTTAATGGGTCAATCGTTTTACGGAAAATTTTCCTGTTTTCTTATAAACGATTATTGTTGTTTTGAACATTGTCAAATGCCAGAAGAGTAGTACGAGATCACATTTCAAAGTAGATAGACTCAATCTTGTTCAATTTTTTGAAAGAAAAGGTATAGATACCTATCATCAAAGATCCCAGAGCTTCTCTGCAAGGATACTCTGACAAGAGTAACAGTGGAGGTAATCTGTTCTCATCATTAGTTGCAAAAAAAATTCAGTTTCATGGTTGTGGAATGTAGGCTTCAGGATTCAGTGAGGCCATAGATGAGGAGTAAAGATGAGTAGAGTTTTAGGGGTCAATAGAATAAAGCTTCTCTTTCTCCCCATTGCCTTCTGACTTCTCCAATGGCCACAACTTCTTTGGGATCAAGGACCTGCCCTTGTGGACTTTGCGTCATGGTTGCACGTACAAGGATCTTAGGGCTGCCATGAAAATGAGGCTCAGGTCATTCTTTTACTGAGACTTCTTYCTCTTTCCAACCTCAACAGTTTCTATGGCTTGCCTCCCTCTCTGGACTCTCCCATCCCGAAACTTCTGCTGCAATCATTATCTGAGACATCATCTACACTCTCAAAGCCAACTCGTAGAGTCAACAAGTGCATGTGAAGGTGGCCAGTCAGTGTTGGACACAGGAGGCATCCAGCACTTAGGTGCTGTTCATCAATGTTTGAACAGGAACTCAAGAGTAGAACTGGATCCTTCACACAATGTTTCAGGCCAGCTGACCTATACATACCCTCTGAACTATGACCTGGAGAAAGATTCCCACTAAATTAGTTGATTGTCAGCTCTTTTGTTGTGGGTCATGTTTCTGGGCTCCATTTTGAAATTTTTAATTTTCACTGTTTGATGGTTCACATCTCYGCTGTGTGGTTTAATGTTTTGCTATCACTATTAAGGTACATAGAACATCAGAATACTACTAATCTCTAAGCTTGCTAAAGAGAAACTTTTATTTCATTTTTATAGTATATAGATAAGATTATTTGTATGCTTTTCTGACTGCACTTTTTATTTATTTCTTTTTTTTTTTTTTAATTTGATGCTAACAGTGGATAAAAGGCTCCATAATTTGTATTGGTGTAAGCTAAGGACAGAAATTGTCCCTGAGAGGTTTATGAGGCTTGCTATGAAAACAGAAAGTATCTGAAGTGTAAATCCTTACAGCAGGAGAAAATAATATGAGCATGATATGTGATGACAGTTTTGTATCAATTACAAAACTATCCTGAGGTATACTTGAGCACCTGCTAGGTCTTTTTTTTTTTTTACAACTGCACTAATTAGGAAATATTTCAGGAGACTGGCATTTTTCAATAGGCTATAAAACAGAGTGAATAGGCAAAATCCAACAAGATGAGGCTACAACACAATCACATTTCATAGGAAAAGGATAAAAATGGGAAAGTGACAGAAAGAGAATTAAAGCAAAGATGAATGCATTATACACTTCATTTTTGTTGTTGTAATTATTATTTTTAAGTTTATCAAGAAATAAGACATCTTTTCATAAAAAATGTAATTCAAAATATATTTTAGTTTGATTTGTTTATAATAATTATTTCAGACTGTATATTTTCCTCCTAATACTGATAACTGATGCAGAAAATATTGAGAGGATAGTCTTGAAGGCAAAATCTCCCTGATATTAGAAAAAAGCAAAGTTAGGATATTTTTCACCAGATAGCTGGCAATTAGGGAAACTACCAGAAATACAGACGAATACACAAGACATATGGCAGCATAAATGTTGCCTTCCAGTGTCTCTATTAAAGAAACAACAATAAGAAAATTAATTCTCCAGGAGACAACTGAGTTGAGAGTTCCAGGARCATGAATACCTTTCTCCCAACATATCTCTGAAGACATTTAGGATTTCCTACTGTATGACCTACAAATGAAAGGAAAGGTAAATTAAAATTAATAAACAATGAGACCCAAATAGGACATCTCTGAGACAAATAAATATTTTGCCAGCAGAAGAAAGAGGATGCTCTGGCCAAGGGCACCAGGACATCTTTTGGCTATATGGAGGTAGCGCTGCTAGAGAGGAGGCAGCAGGCAGCTCAGAGAGTCAAGTTTCAKCCTAGAGCCCCTCTTTACTATCATCTGAAACTTCTTCCAAGATTTCCAACACTTTGTTACACCTTCAGTGTCCTCATCAGCTGCCTCTGTCTCAGCTGTTGTTCTCCATCCTCATTTCTTCATTTCTTCTCCYCAAAGGGAGAGTGAGTAAAAAGAGATTTACAACCCTTGTCAAGGGTTAAGCATGTCAAGCATGAAGCTGAGACTGTTGCAAGGACAACTTTAATAGCTGAAGTGTATGAGGGAGATAACATTACTTACTGTCTGACCTCAAACAGCTTTCAGGATTGATTCCCTCTGATCACAGTGGCACCTCTTTGGAGACCCAGCCTACCACTGTGTCAGAAGAGACTTTTTCCTTCTAAATATCTTGGCCTTTAGGTGTTTTCAGTCCACACATTATTCCACTTCAACAATTTTGGAAGATTTTCCCTGCCTTCTAACTTGACTTACATATTAGATGAGGGTATCCAATATGTTTTTCCTCCTAGAACCTGCCAATTCATTCCAAAAATTGTCTTCCATCTCTCCACAGCTAGTGACATGATGTGTACTCAGCTCTGTTCCTCGTGATGTTTGCCAAGCATATGCATAACAGGTCTTGACACAGGGAAGACTGAAAGGAAGGGAATCAAATTCATTTGAGGATTTAAAAGACTCTACAGTTATTTATTTTTTTTAATTGCCAGGAATAACCATGTCCTTAATATTTGTGACCCCAAGACTATTAATATTCTTTAAATATTGACAGGAAATAAGCAGCTTCAGTGAAAATTATTTAGTGTTTGTATCAGATCTGTGTTTTGAACTCTGGAGACACATCACCAGATTTACATCTTTTTTGATCATTCAAGTTACCTGACTTTCTGCTATTATTTGACAGGCTCTGTAAATATAAATGAAGGACATGGACTGAGTTTACAAAGATAAATCTACTTTTTAAGTAATATCTAATCATTTACATGCATGTTTACACAGTATATAATACACCACTGCTTTCTGTTGAGATTGAAAATATAGCATGGGTCTTCTGTCTGCAGAAACTACCATAAATAAACTTTTATGCAAGACCAAGAGCAGGCTCTAATTTTTCATATCTGTAGGATGCTCTTCACATTCTACTCATTCGTTTGATATATTTGACATTCATCTCTATAGTACGCTCTTACTGTTCCAGTTGGARTGATAAAATGCTTGTTTTATACTTAAGTAATCTTTACTGAAGGAAATCATGCTGAGTCATACACTGATCTCAATTACACCGTTAAAAATTGAGTATAAATCCATTCATTCAGTAGCTGCTCTTTTTTTATTCTTCTCTTTTTAATAAGAGAGATATCCACTTCTCACTTTACTTTACTTAAAAGTGATCTTAGAAAACACAGAAAGAACAACAAAGAAATCTAACCTGTTGCCAGAGCAAGACATATGCTTCTCTGCAAAATACAAGGCAAATCAAATGAATGTGATAAAATTTCTAACATGCTTGCCAAAAATCATGCTTTGTGTTGATTACCAAGGTGCATGGCACTGTTTTCCAGAAGCAGCTGTTACTTAGAACTCCTGAGTGCTTGTACAGAGAAAAAAGTCACAGTCCATGAAAGATATTCTGAAGACTCTTTATATTTCTATCTTCAGTCATTGCTTATGTTTATTTAGCTAAAAAAGGCAAGTCTTCATGATGATGCTGAATTATTACTTCTRTAACTGTCCAATTAACACCAGGATGCTACAGAGGGAGATATCAGTGCCATATGGACTGCAAAATGCTGGAGACACCTAGCTTTGTGTCTCTTTCTTATGAAGCACAGATAAAACAGTTGTTCCACAGTTCTAATGTTTGGTGGAGGTGGGAATTTAGCTAGCAAGTGGCTTTTCAAGCAAAACTTCACGAACTGAGAGACAATAGAAACATGAGACTTAAAGGGTCCATCTGTGTCATCAAGGAAAGCTACGGACAATTGTGAACACTGCATTGTGTCTTCCCTCCCAGAAACTACCAAACGCTATTATAAATTCAGTAAGATTTCCTTGACATTAAAGGGAAAATTTTGTTTRGAAATAGCAGCAATGAGAGTTAGGAACTTTAATTTTCATATGTAATGTATTTATGGATAATTTTACATCAATTTGCTCACCTGTCAATGTTTTTGCCTTATATGTTTATTCTGCTTTGGTTTTTAATTTATAACACAACTTGTCTTTTATTAGTTTCAAAGTATTTTATTTTCAGCCTTATATTTTATATGGCTGAACTTCATYCAGATTGTTATTACTCCAGTCCCGAAGTGCGAGTTTATCCAATCTTTTCTAAATGTTGTACTCAGGCTGTCTGCATTGATGATGTCTCAAATACGTGTTAGCAGCAATTTACTCATACCCTGTTTTGCCTTATTACTKAATTAACATACTAAATAAGGTCAGTTTTGAGTGTGATTCTGGAAGAATTTCACTGGTAATCATCTTTCAACGTGRTATCTATCCACGTTGTATAATACGAGTGTATTGCTCACTACATTTCCTTCTTTACAGTCCCTCTACAATATTTGTGCTTTTTTTTTTCTGTTTGATCTCTCACATGGCGTCACACAAAATGCTACCCATTTTCTATAGCACAATGCTGAGACTCCTGTTCTGTGCCCATTGTGGCACGGAGTCAGTTGAAAGACCACTTTGAGTCCTAACGGAAAAAAAAGAAAAAAAAAAAAAAAAAAAAAAAAAAAAAAAAAAGAAAATCTAAAATCTTAATGTTGTTGTAGATACAGTTTATCCTTTGCTGTTGTACGTTCTTATTTATATTCTCAAAAAAAAGAAAAAAAAAAAGAAAAAAAAAAAGAAAAAAAAAACGAATATTCCTTTAGTCTACTGAAAGGTAAAAGGTATTTTGGCTTAGAGATTACAAGAATAACAATTAAACTGATGGAGTTTAAAGGCTAAAGTCGATAGTAACATTTATGGAAAAATCAGATCTCCATTTTTTTTTTAATTAGTCAAACACCTTTATTTTGCCTGTTGATTCCATGTGAGAATTGGATAGAGATAAAAGCAAAAAGCAGACAGTTTTAGCAATGACTCAATAATAGATTCAAGAATAATAACTGAAGTGAAAGAACTGAGGCAATTTGGGAATAAATTAAATAATCATCACTGAATTTTGAGGTATATAAACACACTAAATTGCAAGGCTGGTTGAAAACATAAATAGCTTGATACARTAATAACCAGTGTCACAAGCCTTGAAGCTGTAGGATGATTCTCATTCTTTAAATTTCCTTCTATTAATTAAGATGCACAGTGACCACGAGAAGGGACAAATCACATGTTAGTGCTTCCTCTGAGAGTCGTTTCACAAACTTGTACTGACCTCTCTAACAAATTTGCCACGTATATTGCAGCGTCACGTTGCAGCATGCAACACCTGCCTTTTCCGACTGCGGGAGAACGCGTCTCTCTCCGCCGAAGGACCGGCCCTCACAGCTCAACGTGCTTTCCTGCAGGTTACTACAGTCAGCAGGGGCCTGAGCACGTATGGAGCAGATGGAGGATGTTTCCCTTTGATCAGCTGAAGGCTTCATGTGGCACCTTGTGTGGACCATCTGYATCAGGATGTAGTTCACCGTGTAAACAAACGTGACTTCCAGGAACCGAGGCTACAAATCAGAAAGGCGTTTTATCCTCAGTTCTGAACTGCCCATATGGATTTAATTTACACCCATGAAATAACCTTTACAGAGTTCAGTGTATCTGTCTTAAAATTAGCCTAATGTTAGTCAGATTTCCCCTGTTTGGAAATAATAGTGCCTGCAATGCACTATTTATAGTCTCCCTTGGAGCCACTGTTGGGTAAAACATAATTAAAGAGTTTCTAAAATGCACAGTACAGTCTAGGTCAGGTAAATACATAATCAGAGAGTTATTAATGGAGCTGCAATTAATTAATATGCTTCCATTGGAGCCATTAAAGTTGATTAATGTTATGGCACACAAAGAGAATTTGTAGTTAGCAAATCAATGACCCAGTAGACCGTATTGTCTCCTTTGCAGCCATTACCCTGTACCATATCAAAGCCTCATTAGAGAATTTTTAATTTACTGATCATCAGCCCCAGTAGTCATTAGTTGGCCCAGGTTGATGATGCATGTGCACAGAAGAAATGTAGGATAGCACTCCATCAGAGGATAGATCTCCACACAGTGACACTGCTGTAAATCAAAGGTAACTCCATTGGAACCAACGAATATACACAGTCATAGGAAAAAAAAAAAAAAAAAAAAACACACACTCCAAGAGGAGAGTCAAATCAATTGAGATTTGTAAAAGTTCATTTATTACGCTTAAAAAATAATTCATTTATAATGAACTAGCTAAAATCCTTGATTTTTTCTTTTCAAAATAGAAAAGAATACTACTCAGAACTCATAAATATACAACAGGAAGGCAGGGTAGGGCAACAGGTACACATTTTCATACCTTATATGCTTGGATTTCATCTCAGATTTACCCTGAGATCTGATTTTTTTTTGTCATCTGTGCAAGCATTCTTGGGATGCATTTTATCCTAGACTGCTGATACACACTTCTAGCCTTTACTCTTTCTAGGCATAGATTTTGTCTGGAAATTCATTAAGTTTTTTTCACATTGGAAATAAATCTTTATCAGGTTTTCATAAACTTCAGTGGGGTTACATTACTCCACTGAAGTGGAGAGAGAGATTTTTGACCCAGGTGGTTTAATATAGAATTAGTGTTCACAATTGCAGTTACAAAGATCCTTTTGAGGATGGTGATGATCTATATTATAATCTTTTACAAAGTCTTATTCCTTGTTTAAGTTTACAAACTTGGACTTGTCTTGAGAGGTCACCAGTCTTGAAAGCTTTGCTGTTGTAAAAATGTAGGAGGGAATGACTCTGGGTACRGGATTTCCTGGTAGTCATACTTTTTTTGTAGACTTTGTTACACAGCAGTCCTTTTAAAGTTGCTASACCTTTATGGAACAGTCTGTCTCTCTTGTCCGTTTTGAAGCAAGGATTATTATCTGACAGTCTTGTTCAGAAAYGTAGCTAAGAGTTCATTTCATTTACTTTTTTTTGTATTATGGAAGGCATGTGTATTCTGTTTTATACATTTATTCTTCCAACAGGCAGAGCTTAGACCATTGCTAAGATGTAAAGGGTTTACTATATATTACACAGCTATTGTTACCCAACTCAGACTTTCTATTGACATGAATTTTACCAGAGGTTTGACTAGTTTAGCATAAAGGTATCACAATATTAGTTTAGATTAGGAAAACTAAATCCATGTTTTTAGATAACTCAATGTAGAAARAGACAGCAGCTCACTTGCTTTCCTTTTCTTGTTTTGGACAAAAAGTGTCAGTAATATGGGGCTACTTTATTGAAAAGATCATTCCCTTAGTCAGTCAGGGAGTGAGATTATTTATAAATATGTATTTCAGACCGATAGAACTCAAATCTTTTGAGAATTAACTTTCTTTTGCTGCTGAAATGTATCGCTGACAATATTATTGTTAAGGAGGGATGACATCTCTAAGTATGCTTTAAGATAAAAGGTCAAACTCAGCCCATGGCTAAAAGAAAAGCTGCTCAACTGCAGGTCTGCAATATCATGTGATGCAGAAAGAGCCTGCAGCTGCAATTATTGTAATTGCAATGAGTGTTTACTGTCATCTATATCCCTCTGATCTGTAAATCCACACCTGAATGACAGAAAAAAAATTCTAATGTGTAAATATTTTAGTCAGACATATTTTTTCCTACACGTAATAGCTAAATATGCTCTGTCYTCCAAAGCCTTAGCAGAGTTGTGTCCATGCGTTTCCACTCAGATTCTGCTTCCCYGTTCCTCTTGTGTTGTTTTTTATCATTTGTCCTCTGAATGGGACATTTCTTGAAGTAACATACTCTCCAAAGCAAGAAAACAGAATCTGCTCTAGATCTGAAGATGAAGTGGTTTTTTTTCAATAGTTGTTGGAGTGGGACTCATAATGAATATCAGAGTGAATCTGTTTGGGAAACTCAGGAGACACTTGCAACGGTGAGAATGTTCACATAGAGGAAAAATGCACAAAACCTCCTGCTCCTAACTAGCTAGCTAAATGTCTCACTAGCTATCCCAGCATCCCTACTACTAGCTATCCCTACTCCTGTAACTGAATTTAACTCGTTGCTTTGTTTAAATATTTTTACTCATGCTGTCATCAGCTGATCAGTGAATGTTGTCAGACGTGAAAAACTCACAATATTTAAGTTCTCAGGTAGCTGGCCCAAGGCTTTGTCTTGGTACAGCCAAAATTTACCCTTAATTCATTATGCCGTAAGATGATCTACTTAATAATGATATTGTTCTGATGCTCCACTTATCTTCAAAGTTAAAAGCAGCTAAAGTCACTAAACTGAAGGGACTACTTTTTGCTTTCAATAGGGTTTCCTAAAATATTTTAGATATGTCATTGCTGGATTTGGTAGAACTCAAGACATTCTCTAGTGTYAGAGATATTTGCATTTTTCTAGACTCTTTTTTGTGTTTTGCAATAAATCCTTGAAATTCTTTGAATAAAATCCTTGAGGTTTCATAAACTGAAAGGGTGGATGAAGGGGCTATGAGTGTTTTACAAGAGAGGAGGAAGATGTAGAGACTGGAAGTATCTGTCCATTTTAGTATGGTACTCTTCCCAGAATAGCCATGCTGGGAATCTATGTACCATGCAACACAACGCTRTGTAGTGGCTGGCTGCTTCTGCTATCCAACTAGCTCAAAGAAGGTCAAACTATGTTTCCTTGCATGGTACAATTCTGTGAGCTTGGTAGGTAGGTGATCTTCTGGCTGGAATTTTCACAAGCCCCTGTTTGACTCAGGCGGTTTTATTGCCACATGCCCTTAAGTGTACTCTGGATTCAGGGAACAATCATTCAAACTGTTCAAAAAAATTGACCAGCTCCAGCTATATGACCACTACATCACCTAGCKCTTCTCTCTTGACAAATTTGTAATAACCACTATATTTTTTTTTTCTTAGCAAACTTCACATAGAAGAGGTAATAAATTCACTTTCTACAAGATGACTCATATTTTAAAAGTGTCAAAAATAATTTCACTGTCATAATTATGGTGCTTTGGCAATGTCAGACAAGCACAACACATGATTTATCCTAAATAAGAGCTGAAAGACACTTAATTGTTGTTTTTACTAAATCAAATTGGCCACTGGAAATACAGGTAAACTGAAGTAAGGCTTTTATAAAAATACTGAAGTGAAGGATCACATCAAWTTCACTTCCCTCTCTCTCTCTTTTTAACTTTTAACAGACTTTATATTCRTCTTAGRTTTTACTTCTTTGTGCAAATGTGGCGAAGCTGRAATGAAATTCCCTAAGAGGATAGTTTCATTCTATCTGCTCATGATTAAAGCTTTGTTCATAGAYAGATCTCCATTTTTATTCAGGTTCAGCTTTTAGCCTGCTTCCTCTTAGCGATGTCAAAAGACGATGAAGAATGCATCAAGTGACTTGACCATGGCCACACTCAGCAGGGTCTCTACCAGCTTGMAGCTCTTTGCTCTTTCCTCTAGTCAAAAGACGATTCCTGTGACCTTTCTCTTTCCTTTCCCTCCTCCTCTCTTCTGCCCCTCCTTGACAGTCCTCTTTGTGTTTAACATCAGGAAGGACAAATAAAAATTGAAGTATTTTAGTACACRTTTCCATACAGAGAACATACCTCGGAGGAGTGATCAGCTGAAATACCTTAGTTATTTACTGAAACTGAGCTAGAAATTTTCTAAAGCTGCCTTCTTCTACTCAACCTTATTCTATGATTAATTTTATATAAAAAAACTGTATTTGTTTTTCTGCTCCTGCTTTTGTGGTTAAGAGTACCATAAAAGTGCTGGAAACAATAAGGAAAAAATAAAATTTCTGTAATTTTGCTTGTCACAAGCTATGTTTTCTTTAGAGTCATCGATATGTTTGGTTCAAACTTTCTGCTGGTACAGATAAAGAAAACCAGATTTAAATCGAAAGAAAGCTTGCAAATTGAGAAGTTGTTTTTAGTAATAAAATTACTTACATATATGTATACATATACATCAGCACTGTCAAAACATATTTTTTACAATTTTAACATTTTTTTTGCTCACCTCCAAATATACTTTTAGCAAAGTTCACACAAGAAATGTATTGCATAAGACAGAAAAAATAATACATTATGAATAAAACTTTAAAGCAACAGCTTAAATGGTAATCTTTAAGTAAACTCTAAGCCCTCCAATATGTCCTTTAATTTATGTAAGCATCCTAAGATGCATGGAAGGTACAAGTTAGCAGGAAGAGGAAAGTTGGCAAAAGTCATTATGGATTAAAAATCTATTCATTTGTTTCTTTTTGGTTTTCCTCATAGTAGAAATTATGTTCTTAGCAAATACAGGAAAGGGAGTGCCTAGGACTTTAAATTCCCATSTAAGTCACTGTAATGCAAATTAGGAACAATGCTATGAAGCTCAGTAGAATAACACCGTTGCGAGTGAAGTGAAAAGCAAGCTCCAAAGCTGAGCTCTTCATCTCAGTTGCACCAGCACAGAACCAGCTACTGGCATCCACACTGAAACACTGAACAACCGAATACGTTACTCCACTTATTTAATTTTCATCGATAGAAAATGGGTTCCATGGAATAAAAAGAGAGGGGAAGGGATATTGAAGGGTAGTATCCAACGCACTGACCCCCCCMTTCTTCCTTCCTTCCCTCAGCGGTATTTCAGGACCTCACGAGGTGAACCACCCCTGTCTTGAGACAAARCAGCGCTGTGCTTGCTCAGGGAGGTAACTGAGGCAGAGACACCGTGTTATCGACACCTGCCACAAGACAAGATTTTCAGCCCTAAAGAAGCTTTCTGAGAAGAGAGGAAGGGGGCTTAGGACATTCCAGTGACAGAACTACCTTTGATACTTAAATATATTTTGAGAAACCTAAATAAGGCACTTTTTTTGTACAGCGTACACACAGTCTTAGCAGCATGATGAAGGTCACATACAAAGTATAGGAGTAAAAGTTTGCTTGTCCCATATCTCAAATTGATATTCTTCTTTGGTACTACTAACTCCCACGTAATTCAGTAAGGATTAGTTTACTTCGTGTGTTTGTGGGAAAATGYTAAAGGACAATTTTCATCTCTGAGTTTTTGAATAAGAAGCAAGTTAAGACATTTTTTATTCCCTCATTACAATACTTAGTTCTTCTACCAAAAAAAAAAAAAAAAAATCCCAGAAAATTTAGTGGAATTGTATTATTATTCCTTGTGTACTTCTAATTTTGTCTCTGTACCTCAGCCAAAATTAGAAGTCCTGAAATAGATAATAAGCTTAATGATCATTTACAAAACCATGCAAAGGAGCATAGGTTTACACGATAGATCATAACATTAATTTTTTAAAATCTCATTTTCTTAGTTTAATATTGTTCAGCAGAGTAATCAATCTGTGCTGACATTCACAGAAGTGTACAATTTCCTGCATGCCACACATTGCAGTCCTTGTTTAGATYATTCTCATTGGTATAGAAGAAGCTTTCTAGAGAAAAGACTCWTACTAACTCTGCAGGTATATATTGACAGTATTTGAAAAGCTTTAGAGAAACTAACATGAGATCTCTTTTTAACTTTTAAAGAAGCTCAAAATCAGAACTAGCAAATAAGTGTCAAAGCAGAATAAGCACCAGTGCGACGTTCTGTTTGAATAGATAAACAGACTCAGATTCTACYTCACTGACAGTTGACTTTATATCATTTATCATTACTTTACACACATGAAGATAGTAGTATGCCATTTATTGGCTATTTTTCTTTGGACTATATTACTATGGCCATGGTCTGTGGGTAATATTTAGCTTAGCTACTAATTGGCTACATTCTACTAATACCACAGCCTGGAATTACATTTTACTCATGACATTAGCAGGCACATTCATTCCTAATTGCTTTTCACGAGTATTTTGAATACCTTTAGTTAGCAAATTAATACGCAGTCTGCCAACAATATCCAAAATTACAGTTCTGCCCATCTCAAAAGAAAAAAAGTACTGAAGGCAGTTGTTTGGAACCACAACGTTGACAATGTTATTCAGCAGCTTTCAGCTTTTCCTTGCTTCTCTTTTCTCTCTTTTCTATTTCTGTAACACAATGCCAGAACCCTTACTCCAACACCTGCGTAAACACCAGTTAACCTCTATGCACTRGGCAAATGCTTCCCAATTAAATGCAATGTTTGCTAATACTGTTTCAATTATGCAGCAGCGGTGCTTTGTACTATCTATGGGCTAACGGTCCACTGGGAGCCTCCTTACAGATATCCATTAAAATAAATGAAGTCTAAAGATTTAATCTATCTTGATTAAAAGGAAAATACTATAGCAGAATGTTTAACAGGTAATAGTTCCGTACAAAAAGTTCACTTGCTGCTTACTATCCATATCACTAAAATCCTTTCCTTCAGTGTAAATAAGTGATGCCCTATATTGTGATGATGATGATGCACTGAAATCACATCTTTATTCATAACTTTTAGCAGAATTAATTTTCTGTGTATAGGTCTAGCTTGTAAGTCAGCAGCCATTTAAGTGTATTGGTTCAGGGAGGGGGATAGGGAGGAATATGGGTAAGGCTGAGCAGCAGACAAATTCACCAGGAGGAATTCCACATCCACAAGCCCTCCCAAGACTCTGGCATCACCTGCACTGCTCTTTCTAGCCTGAAGCAGAAACTACYGAAACCAGTAAAAGTGGTTTTCATGGGGCTCCATGTCATGCTTAGCAGAGAGCAGCACTGTGTCCTCGGGGAACATAACATAAAACTAGAACATTTGCACTCCTCTACTCCGTGTTACATTCTCACGCAGGACTGGCTCAAATCTGCTCAGTAATCACTAATGCAGATTACATTCTGTATCTTATTCCACATTCCATACCCTAACTACTATTTCTGATGTTACATGATTTCCTATCCCATGAATATTTCTGAGACTTTGGCATTTTCTTCCTGAGAAAGAAACACTTTTCATACAACAATCAACACTTCATAAATCTAATATTAAAAAGATTGTTGAAGTCACTGTCAGAAAAACACAAAACATCTGATTTAAAAATTGCAAATTATATATTGAAAAGTAAAAACTATAAATTCAAAACTTTGTTTTTTCTTTTCCAAAATTAAAAATCAAATCAAATCAAACCTTTCACTTATCCAGTTTAGGTTTATATGTCAACGTTATCTCTTTTTCTTTACTCAATGGCTAGAACAGCATCCTAAACAAATTATTCATCTCAGTTTTATACAGTTGGTGTAATGTCTATGAAATGTCTGTTTCTGTTTCCATTGTCTATAATCAGGATTTTGATAACCAGCTTAGATTAGATACAAAAACCCAAGACTTCTAAAGTCTGATAAGATAAATTTTGGCATTTACAAGTACATTAATAAAACTAAGAAAATGAATTCTATGTTTGTCTTTCCTGGTCTTTGTAAGACAAACCTTAGTTTGGGTTTAGTTAGATAATGTGTTTTTTTATTTCCATTTTGAGCTAAAAGTCCCAAAGGATGATTGCAAAGACCAGACAAAAGAAATGCAGTTGCTCTACAAGTAGATGTATAAGAAAGTGAATTGGTTTACCAGAAAAATATCTTACTGTAAAGATACCCAGTAGCATTCTGTTGGTTCCTAGTACAAAGTCATCTGGCAGTGGGGTATGAAAGCTTAAAAACAAGGCAGGAGACAGGCAGAGTTTTTTGTTGTTGTTGTTGTTGTTGTTTTGTTTTTTTGTTTTTTTTTTTTCTGTTTTTATCAAGTGAGAAGGAGTAAATGTAAAAGCTTGATGAAATAGTATCTTGTTTCCTGAGCTGAGAGGGAAACGCAGGTAAACTATAAGAATTACTGTGACTGGCATGTGTATTGTTTTACATTTATTGTTGCTCTTTTTTCCTTTAGATGTAAACTAAAGGGTAATGGCTTGAAATTTGGTTCAGAGACTACATATATGTACAAATATATTGCCTGTCTGCTTATCTGTGTCATTTGGTGAATGAACCCTGGGGAAAGTTTATTTAAGATAAAACTGAGAAACTCAGCATTAATCCAGCATGCTCTTTGGGCTTCTGAAGTGGATGTGGGTAGTGGATGAAGAATTGGAAKGACACCTGGAGAAGGTGCCTGAAGTCTGTTCAAGTCCAGACTGCCCTCAACAGTCTGAGATGTCAGACCTTGGGGAAGGCTGAGTATCAATATAGTCTATGGTAAACTGCCCAATTAATTAACTTATTAATTCTACCTTTAAAACCACCACTACCACCACCAAAACTCTAACATCAACTACAAATGTGGAGGGAAATGATGGAAAAAATAAATAGCAATAAAGATGGAAAAAAGCTAATGTTTGTAAAGCTGTGACAGCTATCCTATTAATCTAATCCACTGCAATATTGTTCATAATATGTATTTTGTAAATAATAATACATAATATTATGTAAATGTATGTATCATGCATTTTCAAGTAATCCATGTTCTGTGTTAAAATATTTCACTATCTCCAAAATTGCCATATAAAAAGACCAGCAATCCGTTCTGACTGCTGGGGGAATACTGCCTTTCAGAATTTCAGGATTAGCATCTTTGCCTTAAACTGTGCTCTCTAAAGCTTTTCTTGTCCTTGATAAAACTCAGCTCAAAGTATCATTCAAAGCCACTATCTCCAGTACTGTCTAATACACTTAATATGTGTTTATATCACTTCTACTGGAAAGAAACTGCTTATGAAATGGTGCTCATCAAACACTTTGGGAATCCTTAGCATTACTGCTGCTGTCAGACTTTCGAGGAGTCTGGCAGAGTCTAGAGCACGAATACACAGGGTGGCTCCTCAGTTTAGAGTCAGTGCCATTCTCACGGGTTGCAGTCTAACCAGCCAGGCTGGTTGCTTATCCCCTGCCACCTCCCTCAAACACCTTATGTTTAGTGTATGACTATCAATACAATACTATAAGCTAAGGCTTATAGCATGATGACTGTGTGCTGYTTTAAGTAGCCCAGACTATGGAGTTTTTGGCAGCAGTATATTTTATGACTATTTTTGCTTTGTTTTGTCACACTTTTTTTCATTAACTTCCTAAAGAACAGTTCTTGATCTTGTTTCTGTACTGTAGAATAAATCTGGGATTTTATAAAATTGTCTAGTGTACAAGGATAAAAATGACAAATTTGATAGGCTTTGAATGCCTGTGTATCTGAAGTTCTCAGTTTAGATGTACTAAATAATTGTCATCTGTTATGAAAATGGAGATACTGAAGAGACTTACTCTTGATTTTCTAACTTATTCTTTAATTTTCTTCAGTAATAAGAACATATCCAAATCTGATGACTTCTAGAAAGACTCATTCAGTACTTCTCATCTCATTGTCCGTATTCCAAACCTAGTAGTTATTATTAACTTCTTCAATACCTACTGGTTAGGGAAATGAAATATGGTATAAAACTTTTGCAGATTCTAAGTACTCACTGCTTTTGAATAAGACAGTAATATGCAGACTAGCTCAATCTGTCACATTCTGTTCTGCATATATTGGGACATTCTTTTTAAATTTGATTTAAGTATGTAGTTTGAGTCTCCTCTTGAAATTGCAACAAAAGACACCTTAGAGGTGAGGAATGAAGATACAATGACTGTAATAAACAGTGGATCTTATGTAAGCTGTATGTTATGGCAAAATTGAAACTACAGAGATCTAATAATGTGATCAAACAGTTTTAAAAATCAAACTCAGTAATCTGGGATAAAATTAGTATAGGAGAGGTTCTTTAAAGTAGCAGAGGACATTTCATTGTTATACTTTTTATGAATGATCATCTATTAMATTTGTTTTCCCAGAATACACCAATTACATTTTTAGAGAAAAGTTTCTTTCTTGAGATATTATTTTAATTGAGAGCTGAAATATTAAATTATCTAATCAAAGTTAAAATACATGATTGGTTACCCTGAATAAAGCATTATTTGCTATTTACTCTAGAGTATTTTTGTTTTCTAATCCTTTTCTAACCTTTGCGTGAGAAAAACTAAGCAACAATGTCTTTTAGGGCAGGTTAGAATCTCCTCAAAAGATTTTTATGTGCTAGGTAAATGTAGGAAATTCAATTCTCTTAATTTTTCTATTGAAGTTCTTAAGAAAGTGAACATACAAGAATAATCAGCCCAGAGTAAAACTGGAGGAAGATCATTCAAGGGAAGTCTCTGAAATATGCCATATATGTATGGTATAAACTATTTTTGTATTTTATTACAGTAGGAAAAACAGCCTAATGGATATGTTCACTCATTTAGTAGGTTAATATTGAATAGTTATGAAAACAGATATTTCATGTTTAAGGAACCTTGTCTCAAGAGGAGAAAATATTCTGAAAATTGCCATTTTATAAAAATTTGATAGATGAAAAGCTATTGTTTCATCTTTTGAATTATGACTTGTYTGTGATTTAATTATCTATCAAATGCACTGTCCAGAACAAGTAATCTCTCCTTATATCCTTCAAAAATGATTTTTTCTGAACATTTAATTTTTCCTCTGTTTTATAGTTAATAAAGTCCAGTTAAACCACAGTCCATTTGTCAATACAGTCTAAATGATTTTTCTCAGATATTGCAAGATCAGAGACAGTTTTTGCATGAATCAGAAGTTTCAGTGCTCTGCGTTCAGTTTGCCAATTTAACTGAGCTGGATCAACTTTATGATATGTTTGATAAATTATCTGTTACTTCTAGAAAACAGATTTAATTCCTGGAATATATAAACATTTCTGAAAATCCTAATTTCCTCCTAAACTGGATTCTTACTTCATAAYTCTGTCTGTAGCCTCCAGAATTAGATATTTCCTGGCAAAATTCAATGGGCTGTTACTTCTAAGATGTATCTTTGGTACTATATGTTCCTTTTTTTTTGAAAGTAGAAGCACTTCGTTATTTTATTTTATTTCTTAATCTTAAATACTTTTGGATGATTTCCCAGATAATATACTAAGATTAAAAACAAAGAGTTTAGAGAAAAACGTACTTGAAGATATGAACTGGTGTAACTGCTGAAAATTAAGAGTTGCAAATTAAGGCTTTTAACGGCTTTGCACTTTCCAGATTCCCATCTAACACAATTTAGAGTGTTAAACCATGTCATAAGGGATAGCAATACATGAGAGACTCAGCCCTTTACTTCTATTTTCAGCTTTAGGTTTCCTTAAAGTGAAAGCCTCTGATTTGCAAAACAACTACTCCTTTTTTATTTGCATCCTCTTCAAAAACACTCGCTTTCAGTTTGCAAGCAAAAAGTATTTGCTACATAGAATTTCCTTGAATAGTAGTAATATTATTGAATATTCCCATCTTAACAACATACATTTGATATACTGTTTGCAAGGCTGCTCATAACTTAGATGCCATTGCCTTCCTGTAGAGACTGTCATAATCCAATTTGTCAGCACACAGTACCTTTATAATAAAGCCCAGTACATGGATATTATAGCTCAGTTTTGCCATTCAGTATTCTAAGTACATAGGATGAAATTAGCATATTGTATCTGGGGAAAAAAAAAAAAAAAACTTGGTTACACAATGGGCTGTTCTATTGCTTTGTTTGTTAATGACTTGTTTTCCACARGTAAACTTTCTCTGTTATGAGAAACCCACTAAATTCTTTCAAAAACCACAAGCACAAACCCAGGTCCACTGCCTTCCTGATTTTGGTAGGGTGCTACCGCCTTTTTGCAAAAGTTTTTTCTAACTATTCTGTCTTGTGATTTGATGGTTTTCTGGATGAATGACTGTTGTGTCTACAGACAAATCCTGTTGTTCACGCAAARTGAGTCTGTCCCAAATGTGTTGGACTCTGTGCGTGTGCTGTAATTGATCTAACCACATAGAGTCATTTGCTGGATTTGTTGCTCATGCCTAGAACAACAGATCTGAGACAATAGGTCAGACACAGAATACAGAATAAAACAATATTTCAGCCTTTGGATCTGCCAAAATTACATGGTCTGCAAAACATGCCAGCATGACATGTTCAAACCTGATTGACTTTGATTTGGTTACAGTTATAGAACTATAACACATTAAACATTAGTCATAAAGGCTTGGTAAGATCCCGGGTTTTTTTTGAAGCTGATATAAATATGGACTAATTATATCCCAATGGCATCAAGATTCAAAAATTTCTTATCTCTTTTCRGTAATTTCCAAGAGAGAATGGCCAGTCTATTTTTTACCTAGAAGAAGATGTCTTCTGTAAACCAGCRCTGAAAAGTTGCAGCCAGATCCATCAATTTGCTAATTTTAGAAGAAGCACAAAAATTGTCTTCCAATTAGTCAGCTACTCTATCCATTGATTGCCAGAGTAGTGATGCACTTTATYGTTACTATGACTTGCAATAATGACAGTGAAGTCAACAGGAGGTAAGCATGCACAATCAGTTTGTCTGTAATGATTAAGAATGATGTATAAATGAAATTACATCTCCCAATATTTTACAAAAAGATATTATGAAACTAAAGACAAATGCAGAACTGTTTATACATTTCAGACTGCTGCAATATAGCTATTATAATTAGAAATTTGCCTGTAAACTGACACAAGTTCTGTTTGCTGACTGTAGTGCATTCTGCTTTAAAACAGAATGTTAAATGTTTAATGTTTAATGTTAAAACAGTTKACTTTACTTAAAGGTAATGGATATTATAGAAGCCTAACCAGTTGAAAGGAAAAGCTAAATTTATTGTTCAATGTTTCAGATAGAGTGTATTTTGATTTTTTGTTGTTAGCAAAGCAGAGCTAATYTTCATAGTAAAGTTAACGAGTAAATCAATCAGAATTATTAGTAATGATCAAGTCCTATTAGAAAAGTATACCTAGAATCAGAAACTACACATAAAACACTGATTTATCCCTTCCTTCCARCTTTTGCAACCTGAAATTATTGGAGATTAAAYAGCTAAGCACTATAGCTTGCAGACAGAGAATGCTCTSCAAGTTCTGCTAAGACTCCATCCAGTGAGGGCAAAAASAGGCTGTGTCATATGGACCTGTTTCCATTCCATTTCATTAGTTTTTGAGTGTGTCTAAACCTAGTTTAAGATATAACATGCAGCAGGCTCATCTATTCCTAGTAATCACTCTAGATGCATTATGATTCAGAAGGATGGCCTCAGGTTTTTGGTCCACAGACACTTGACATCATAAGCAAAACATGAAATCAAAATACTGCACACAAGTGAATTATGGCTGCAAGAATCTGAAAAAGATTTGAGAAATAAATTCCAGATTGTTTTTTTATCATTTCATGTCCAAGGAAATACTGAGTAAGAGGGGAGAATGCTGAATGACACTTTAAAACCTGAAGAACTGACATAAGTTCCTGTTGATTTTCACAGCCAGACAATGCATGAAATATTCCTGCCCTTCCAAAGTACTTTTATCCCTGGCTTTGAGGGGAAGAAAGTTTTCCTCTGTTTCTTTGAACCTAAGTATTCAATCATATAGTAATCAACCTACATAGAATCACAGAATCAGTAAGGTTGGAAGGGACCTCTGGAGATCAYCTAGTYCAACCTCCCCGCTCAGCAGGGTCACCTASAGCATGGTAGACAGGGTTGCATCCAGGYGGGCCTTGAAGMTCTCCAGAGAAGGAGAYTCCACAACCTCTCYRGGCAACCTGTCCCAGTGCTCCGTCMCTCTCACAGGGAAGAAATTCCCCCTCAYGGTCAGGCGGAACTTCCTGTGCTTCAATTTCTGCCCATTGCCTCTTGTCCCGTCACACAGGGCAGCTGAAAAGAGTTTGTCCCTGTCCCCTTGACACCCTCCCTTCAGGTACTTGTACACATTGATAAGATCCCCCCTCAGGCTTCTCTTCCCCAGGCTGAAGAGGCCCAGCTCTCGCAGCCGTTCCTCATAGGGCAGGTGCTCCAGCCCTCTGAGCATCTTTGTAGCCCTGTGCTGGACTCTCTCCAGTAGCTCCATGTCTCTCTTGTACTGGGGAGCCCAGAACTGGACACAGTACTCGAGATGATGCCTCACCAGGGCTGAGGAGAGGGGCAGGATCACCTCCCTTGACCTGCTGGCAACACTCTTCCCAATGCACCCCAGGAGACCATTGGCCTTCCTGGCCACAAGGGCACATTGCTGGCTCATGGTCAACTTGTCATCCACCAGCACTCCCAGGTCCTTCTCTGCAGAGCTGCTCTCCAGAAGGTCAGCCTCCAGCTTGTACTGGTGCCTAGGGTTATTTTTTCCCTAGATGAAGACTATCCTTATGTAGATAACTTCTTAGCCATGAGCTGTTATTGCCTAGACATTTTAAAATTATAGGYTTCTTAAAAGTTCAGCATTTTCTTCTTTAATTTTTATTTTTTTTTATTTTCAGAGTAATGAAGTAAATCGCTGCTGCTGTCACTGTAGCCACATATCTGATCCTACTTCTCTTGGCAATCTGTTCATGATTCATTTAAACATTCAATGTGTTTATTGTGATAGTCAGTTTTGTGATTATAAGACAAGGGTGTGTGGYGGAAGGTATCCCAAGGTCAAGCAATCAATAGCATTTTGGATTTTGTTAAAAAGAAAAATCACTAGCTGGAGCTAGTGACAATTTCACTAGCTGGAGCTAGTGGTAATTTCATGGATTACTTTGAGCAAAAACTCCTCTGACTTGAARGGGTTACATTTTCAAACTTGAGTGAACTCTGTGACCTGATTTTTTTTCCCACATATTAGTTTTGAAAATAAACTCTTCTGATAAGGTCACTTGTTGCTTAGCAGGCGATTGCTGTATTCCCAAATGCACAATTCTGGTTTATGCTTACTGTAAGTACTGGGAAAAAAAATAGCAAGAAAGTATGGAGAAACCTCCATACAGCTGACCATCTACTAGTTCCTAATTATTCTGAAAATTTTAAAAGTTTCTAATGCTCACTTAGGTTCTTAGGTAGGCAGATTTTTCAAAAGACCTCCATGCTTATTAGCRTCCACAAGCAACACTAGATTCTGCTAGGTATTGCAGTCTTTAGTAACTTTGAACACTTATTTCAAATGATGTAAAATGAAAATTCAGTTCTTGAAACTATATTCTTAAGTTATTCTTCAACAAAGTAGTAATAATAAAAAAGACAAAAACAAAAAACATCTAAATACATAACAGAAATAGTAAGACACAAAGCCTATTGAATTAGTACAATTGAGTTAATTCTAATGAAGGGCAGTGATTAAACTACTGAGGAGTTTTTGAACACTCAACACAACAGGAAGTTCCTTACTCTGGGATACATTATTGTTGCTGGAAAATATCTTTGTCTTTCTAAGAATAATCTTAAATAACTGTTCTCCCTTCTTATTACTCATGAACAATACTTCAGAAAATAGGKTTTTAAAGGGTATAGCACGGATTACCAGAACGATCCATTCTGGGGAGTTAAAGACAGCTATCTCACGGACTGAAGAGTGAGATTCAAATTTCTGGTTAACATCTACTTATGGATACTCTGTCTGTGGATTTTTAAACAAACAAGTAAACAAACCTCTACATTTCTTGAATATGTTCACGCATTTTTTTCATTGAGGTAAGAGACAGAATGATATMGTAATAACTAATACATGCAGCCACTTAGACTACTGCACTAGATATGGTTATGCATAGCTTGAAAATAGATTTTTTTTTTTAAAAAGAGAGTGTAGAAATTCGATTGAAAGGAGTTTGTATATTAAAAGTCCAAAGTGTACTATATGGAATATGGAATCTCTTGGCAGGATTTAAAAGTACAAAATCCCAAGGTCATCTAGAGCTATGTGCTGTTAGCAGCCAAAATCRTAGCAGATGTCTAGCTAACTTTGGGAAGAGGGGAAAAAGTGTTGTTGATTATTGTTTTTGGCAAACTAATCAGTTCTTTAAGATATGAAGGCCTGTATATTGAAATTGTTGCTAGTCGGTTTCACAATTGCCCTTTTATAGCAGTATTTTACCCTCCTGAAAAATGTAGCATTTCTGAGGTGCAAGCTATCAGCAAATTCTGAAGTTGTTCATGATGAAATGTAAAACTTATCAGACTATCACATTGATATAAAGAATTATATTTTTAGTTTGTGTAACTATGTTGACCAGATGTCCTTGAATTTAATTTATTAAAGCCTACACTCCTGAGGTTGCTAAATAATTTATACAGACATCACTGAAGAATTTTGCATTTGGTGACTTATTGAATCATTTTTTATTAATACAGAGATTTCAATTAAATATTAAAGGCTTTACTACAGTATACAGCTGCTTTAGATRAAAACATCTTGTAATCAATAAGTTTGGGATATCATACCAATAATCACAATCAATCATGCTGCAAATTCACAGTCACAGGTATTTGTCATTATTTAAATGAAATGCATGTTTGAATTGCGTGAATGCATGCAATACTGGAACTGATGTAAAGTACACAGATATGAATTTTAGTTCTCGCCTTCAAAACATAGTAGATAAAAAACCTCTACAACCTCTACTATTTTCTTTCCTAACTCTAGAACTATGCAGAAATCTAANAAAAAAAAAAAAAAAAAAAAAAAAAAAAAAAAAAAAAAAAAAAAAAAAAAAAAAAAAAAGTGGGAAATGTACTCTTAAGGAAGCATATGACCATATGGTTCAGTTTTGGCTAGTCTTGCTTTGTACGTCATGTCCACAAGAACCTTCTTATGGACTCACATAAACTCCTTGCCAATATTAAATACTCCACATTTAGGGCTAGACTGTGAAATAATCTGAATTTTCAGAAAACAYGAAGGCTAGCTTGGATGGCTACAGAAACCATCCAAGAGGATTGGAACTGAAGTGTGGTCAGAGAGAATCTGTAATCTGAGCATATACTCATATATCTCATATAATCTGAGCATATAAAAAAAAAATAATCCTGGTTTGATTTGAAAGAAAGCCTGACCTACTTTTCACCTTTACTGTGTAAAGACTTTTGCTTGTTCCTGAATAGCAAAACTGGCTTCAGTATGTAAAGATTCCTATATACAATTGTAAGCAAAAGCATAGAGGATAGAAGACTACCCTCAATAACACTATGAGCAACCACATGTTTTTGGTGCTGGTTTTTTATAAAGTGTTAGAATGAATTCAGACTGTTACAGAAAAYAAGTTTGTCACTTAGCAGTTTCAAACTGGATATCATCATACGTTCAAAATAGTTGATGGATCAATACTTTAAGTACATTCTACAATAATTAAAATTAAGTGCTTATTTGTTAAACATTATCAGATATTTATTGAATGCAAAAATTTGATAACTGTTTAGGCTTACTCAGAGGAATTTGGAGTTTTAACTATTGATTCACTTTAAATATAATGATAATGTTGAATCTAAAACCAGCTCCAAATGTTAAGGTCATAAACATGCCTGAAATTTCATTTCTAAAATATTCTACAAGCAGACACAATGGTTATATGTTATATATTATTCAATCACCATGTCTATTGGCTTAGTACATATTATTATGATGATACCAGTGTGGGTTTTCTCAAGAACACTTAGCAACAATAACAAAAAAAATCTCTTCTTTTTGTACAGAGGTTTACTTAGGACTGTAGTTTCCATGGAAACTCCTAGAAAAAGCAATTTGATTCCAACCTTTACAAACCCAGTGTGAACCTTTTTCATCTAGACTTTTTTGCTTTAATAAACTCTTGTGTTCTACCTTGTTAAAATAACACAAATCATGTCTRTGTGGATTATTAATAGTTTATTAAAATAATCTCTTTATTTTTATGCTGAAACAGAAAATAGTTCTCTCACTGTTCTTTTTCCGCCAAAGAATATAAAGCAACATCATTCAAAAGAATATTGTTTAAATTAACTGTTATTATAAACAGCTCTGATTGAAAAAGTTTTTTACTACATTTCAGCTTACTATTTGATAGGATATGAGTCACGCACAAAAATTATATACCTAACCCTTAGAGCTATTAAAATAGCTGCAGCTGGGAGGTGTAGCTCCATCGTAAATGAATGAGATAGTGAAAAAAAAATCCTCTATAAGGAAGCTTCTCAATGAAAAACTGGTAAACAAGTCTGAGAAAAAAGGAAACAGATGCTCAGTGATAAGAATGTGCCTGTTGTGACAGAGAACACCACCAGCATGCATGTGTGATGGGCTGAATGTGTGCGCGGAGGGGACTTATTCAGCTGTTTCCTTGCTATACTCAACAGTGAATCAGTAAAACAAGATTTTGCTTTTCAGCTAGGAAATGACACTTTRCTTCTGTGCTATAAAGGAAATAACTCTTTTGTTCTCTTATGTAAATTCCTCTTTAGGAAGTTAAGATGGCTGGGGTGCAGCCAGGATTTGGAGAAATAATTTTACAAGGCTCAGAAGATATTTATTGTTACAAAAATAGCAAACTGGYCTCCAAGTATGGAACTGGTACCAAATTGTTTGTGGAGTTTGACTTATTTTTTGGAATAACCAAATATTTAGGATTATTCACAGAGAGATTCTGCAGAGAACCTACTATCTGGAAGCTTAATATGGTTCATATGTAGGAATTTAATTTAGGTTCTGCTAAGATGTCTCATTAAACCATGTGGAAATAAGATTCTTATCCATACCCTAGACTTATCAAAAATCTAAATGTAAAATAAATTGAGAGTTTCTGACGAAAGTTACTGCATATATGTGGAAAATGATTTATATATATATACATATAAAAGTTTCTTTACTGATTTTACCTCAATATGACAAATCAGAATTTGAAGTTATTCTTTAGTAGTTGGAACTGGTCCAGTACCATTGCTTTGTAAGCTGATATTGGTAGTCTGTGCTACTGACTACTCCTAGAATAAGTGAATCAGGGAAATTCTCTTCCCAGTGTAGTCTAAGGCTAGATAGAACTTGTTAACATAGTTAGAGGTATGTCAAGAGGAAAAAGGTTTCCCATTAAATATATATACAAATTATGAAGTAGTTAATAAGAGAAGTTTTCTGAATGTTAAACAAGCTGATATTACTTTTATCTAGATAAAAGTCCAGATTTTTTTCAGACATTTTCAGTTTTGTTATGACCAATAGGGTTGAATATGGGTAAGATGGAGACACCTGTGTGACATGTCCATATTGTTTAACAAACAAGGATATATCTTAAATCTTTGTGTAACATATATGATCTTACTTCAGAAAGCAAGAATCATAGCAGATTTCCATTTTCCTAGCTGGAAAATTTGTCGGAGACGTARAGTCCTATTTTGATAGAACTGATCAGTTACTCCTTTTGGATATTAAAATGTTAACATTTTTCATTTTAGCAACTGCTAAGATTTTGCTCAGTGAACTTGCTTAATGACTATTATCTCTGTCATTATCACTTTGCTTTTGATTCCTCTTAGAAGAAATATTACCAAGAGTATTATACTGATGATAAAACTCTAGAAAAATTGTATAGGCTTATGAGCCTTCAATTCTTCATTCTGTGTTTRTCTGTTGCCACTATTCAAAGAATGTAGCAGTTTCATAGGCAATGCACAAATCCAGAGCAGCTGGTGGTAGACTTGGTAGGCTGTAAATAGGATTTGAGTGGTTCATTCTGTAATCCTAGAAATACGTGTGTGGTGTGTATAAGAAAAAGTCATTACTTGTCAGCCGTGAGCACAGTCATGACGGTTTATTCTACATAGAATGCAAGAAGGTCTTTCTGGACAGTTTACAAATATTAGCATTTGCAAATCACTCTATAGACAGCAGTGCATTTATTCATGGATTTTTCTCTTAAGTCTTGCACAAGCATAGTATTTCTTATAATATTCTTATAAATACCAAGATCCTCACTAGAGTTATTTAAACATAGTATTTTTACTCTCTTTGTCAGCTCCCAAGAGTATTGTATGATGTCTGAATCAAATGGTGCCAACTGTTTCATTTCCACTCTATGTTGAATAATCCTAAACTCAAGATTATTCTCTAGTCCATGCTTGGGTTGCCCTACCAGAGGCTATAAAGTAGCACATGCAGTGTAGAAAAGAGAAGTCCAGAAACAGAAGTAAAATTGAGAACAGTGAACRGATGTACTGCAAAGTCAGACACAATCTTTTATTGTTTTGAAAGAAATAGGTGGATCTTTGATTTCCCTATCAATATGCCGCCTGGCTCAGTTGAACTTCCGTGGAGAGAACATTATAATCTACGGATAGTAAAGGCCAGCACAGAATCAACACAACTTCTTTTCTGTAGTTCTGAAACAAATATTTTAGGATTAGGATAAAGCTACCTTGCTAACTATTCTTAATCTTACACTTAACTCAGCAGAACTCATCTTCCGAGGCTTGAGGGTGGAGGAGATCACCTGCTATGATCGTAATATTCTGAGACAGACTCATCTAACAGCTACTGTTGTTTCTCTTGTTGCCTTTTACCACTTCTTGAGCAATGCAGTTTACATCTGCTAACAGTAACCCATCTACAGTACACAGAGGATAGTATCGCTCTCTCAAACACATCTGGGTATAATTTGATTAAGATGACTAAACATTTCAGCCTGCTGTGCTCTCTGATGTTGCCATATACTGATATGAGTTAGGGTATTTCTTTGTCATCTTTGTATTTGATCAAAGAAAGAACTGTGCCTGTAGTTCCATAATAAAGTTTGAGTCCCTGAGGTACAAATTCAATCTCTCATGTTAACAAGGCTATGGAGAAAAGACTACAAGAAAAATAACATCTGTTGAACAGCTCTTAGACAGGGTTCATTTTGAAATGAAGTGTTAAAGTCCTCCTTCAACATTGTTAGTTTTTGTGCTTGAGGCAAAAGACTAGATAGTGACTTTACATCACAGCTGGACTAAGGATTAAAACAGAATTGAACTTCACAGCCCATAGGTGATAGACATTGATGTTCAGTACAGCTAAGCATGCTGAGGATTCCCCAGTCATCTCCCATCAGAAGAAGTGGGAATTACAGCTTCTTTTAATTTCTTCCCCACAAACATACTATGAGTAGYAATATCAAAATGCTTGCAGAGAAATAAGAAGATGCCTTAAAGGCCTTTGAGGAGCAGTGAAGGCAATATTTCCAAGTTCACTGCACTACTTTTGCCTTCAGCGGTGATTAACTGCGTGGGGGAAGAATGGAAAGATGGGATTTTGTGTGGTAAGGACAGACTTTTGGGCTTGATGTATTAGATTGATTCACTACAGACATACTTTCTAAATATATTCTAGAAGTGAGGATCTATAATATGTGCYTTCATTCACACAGTAAATTAAGGTACATAAAACAGTACTTACACAGAGCTAAAACAAAGGGGTAACCTTATTCAGAAGTGTCAATTTACTGCTAGGCTTAGAGTAGAGTTGACTAGAAGTATGTTACATTTAAAGAATGAGGTCCAATATTGGTTCCCATTGCACAGTTAAACATTTTCACTACTAAATTTTCACTACTAAAAATGTCACTAATTGATGTAGGTGTTAAAAAGTTTTAAAGCTTTGAAATAAAATACATTTTCATGTAACATAATTGTGAGTTCTGCAAAGAGAGGATGACAGAAATAAACTTCAGGAAAAGACAGCAGAATTTCCTTGCAATAACATGATACTGAATTAATATTAGACTCCATGCATTTTTCAGCAAATAATTCATCCATTACATATTAACTCAGCTGATGCATACAATTGATGCAGATTAAGTTGGACTATGAAGCAGCATTTCATATGAACAAGGGTCCTTGTTGTGAAGGAGTAATATTTTACACAAACAGGGAACTATTGCTATGAAGACATTTCCATTCCCACTGCTCGTATCCCTGCATCATGGAATTCCTGTAAATAATTACTTCAACCACCTCTGCATTATTCTCTATCTTAATAAAACAATAAAAAAGTGACTCCACTCCAAGGTCCTATTTATTTAATGGGATGTGGATTGCATACTATAAAAAAAAGAGAAAAAAAAGAAAAAAAGAAAAAAAGGAAAAAAAAGGAAAAAAAGGAAAAAAAGATTTTAAAGGATGTTTAAATATTACTTTAAAAGATTTTAGCAGTGTTAATGGAATTTGATATTTCATCTGCTTCACCTAAAATCTCCCTAGTTTGAGGTTAGCGCACTAAGGCTCAGGGAGATGAGAATTTTCTATCACTGAATGTCAGAACAAGCGGACTTCAATTTCCTCATGATAGCCATAACAGAAAATGTTTTAATGAGGATGTTATAGTAATCCTGTGAACTGGGGGACCTGCAAAAACATTCTTCCTGATTTCTCTTGGGCAAAATGACAAGTAGAAAGAAGTAGAGGTAGCAGCATGACATGACTTCTGCATCTTTGGTATATTGTTTGCAAACTTTATGCTTATTTTGATAAGAAAAAAATAATTAAGATAACAGATTCTATATGAGATTTTAAACTTCTCTATTTGTATTAACTTCTAATACAGAGCCACTAAACCTCTCTTGCACTTGAGGTTAATTTAGATTTGTGGCTTTGGAGGAACAGTTCAGTAGTCATCTATAAAGTATCAATTTAGGTGGGAGAACTTTAGATAAGACATGCAATTATCTTGAAGTCTGATTTCACAACCTGTTCTGGGAGAAGAGATGCTGGTAACACATCACTATCCTTTGATGTCAGATTGGTGTCTATAATGAATTCTTCTGAAGGTACATTTGTCATATATTATAGTTATCTTTTACTGATGGATAGGTTTAGCAAGTGAGCAGTTACTCCAAAAAGATTAATGCTACAGGAGAGTTGTGAGGTGGAACAAGGATAGGAAAAGGGCTGATCATGCAGAAATGCTGAGTGTTCTGGAAAGGAATATAAATGTAGCAGGACCTTTTTAATCTCTCTCTTAGAGGGTGTGATATCCTCATATTTAACTGAATAGGATTTTTAAGTAATATATAAAATCTTCCACTGGAACTTTGCTATAAGCTTGTGATTTCTCCAGCTTGGATCAAAAATTACAGATGTCTTTTTCACCAGTTATCGAATATTCTTTTCTATGTCCACCTCACTGCAYCAGTCTGTAGCTTGACAAGCAGGCTTTGTTCAGGGAGATTACCAATATTCCCTAAGTTGCTGGGAACACTGATGTTCCTTCCCGTGAATTTCTGACACTGTCCCAGTTGAAAGCAAACAATACCACTACACGCAATGCTATTTGTATAGTCTGTTTTCCAAGTATATAAGAAAAATAATCTTTAGGCCAAACATCTATGGCATCTATGACACTCCTTTTCCCAGCCTCTACTCTGATAGTACAGTGAMCAGCTGGAGCTATTTCTCTCCAATGCAAATTTTGACCTGGTGTGTTATATGAAAGCTTTCAAGACAGCATCATATAAAAAAAAAAGTCTTGAAGATGGGTAAAAACGTAAAAAATTGTACTTTGCTTTCACCTCTTCCAGTTTCAGGAGCAGGAGGGTTAGAGGAGTTGCATTTTGTGGTAGGGCTTATTTTAGCTAAAGAATTTCAGCCTTTTTTGGTCTTTTATATCACTTCAGTCTAGATAAAGACAGCTGATCTTTACTGCCAAAGATGCACACATGCTCAGTAACTTTGCAGAGACACAACAAGAGGTATCTTGTATTTTATGGCAAAATATATCTTGAATTTCTTTGGATATGAATAGAATAGTAGTATTGGCTGCTGCAATTGATAAATGACATTTGGATGCAATTGGTGTCTAGAATAGATATGGAAAAATACATATTTAAATAAATATTTATTTTCTAAAAGGAAAAAAGATATAGCTATAGAAAGAGGTTTTGGTTTCACTGCAAAGACAATGATTCACAAACAATTATGTTTGAGGAAATAGATTTCACTAAAAAGATGAGGCAAGATGTGCGCAATAGATTTCATTGTTTTAAATGAAACTTACTACACTGCCCTCTAGAGATTTTTTAGCTAGTGTATATTTTTCTCAGATTCTCCATCTAATCCTCTTCTAGAGCTGTCTATATGGCATTTAAGTGGTCCACAAAGACTAGATGTTCTCTTTAAAGGAAAGTTAAAAATCAACAGCTTTTCCTTTTTCTATATATCAAAAATATACCAGATACTCCAGGATCATCACCAGTTATACCCTCAAATCAATCTGTCATTCTTCTGTCCATGAAATGTCTTTCAGACAATGCAGATGAGGAGGCACATAAGCTCTAGACAGTAACTCTGTACTAATACCTAACAAAAACATACTCAGCTTTTCATTGCCAAAATATCACCTCACTTTTGGATACAGATCATGACACACATGGGTTCATGTAGAGTTATACAGCTTCATGAAAAACCCTATTCATTACTGTCTAAGGTCTGAATTCATCACTTATGCAAACAGTATGGCAATCCTAACTTCTTAGGTAAGTTCACATCCCTGTCACCTTACATTCCATTCAAAAAGATCAGGAGAAATATAAGGAGTTGTGATCCCCTAGAGATCTAGAAGGCTTCCAATAGGGAACAGCTTCCAGGCAGATACTATTAGATATCACCTGACAGCATTTATACCCATAAGAACTGTGGACCTGAAGGAAGTCACTAGAATAGTGTCAGTATTTCCTATCACCTATCTGGTTTAAGACAGAAAATTTCTTTCTGTCTTTGACCTATGGACCGAGCTGTCTTGAGACAGCCTTGCTAGGCATGATGGGGGAGGGAGATGAAGAACGACAGTCAAATGAGAAAACAGTGAATGAGGTTGGCAAGAAAAGGGTACAAGTATGCATGTGGACACAAAGGTGTGCCGGCACACAGCACGGGGAAGAAACAGGAGGAACTGGAGGTCTATGCAAGTATCAGGGCTACAATCTCATTGGTGTCAGAGAAAAGTTGCGGGATAACTCACAGAACTAAAGTGCTGCAGTGGGTGGTTATCGGTTCGGTGGGGAGCCCAAGAATGCTGCAGCCCTTGCCCAGGAAGGGGAGTAGCCCTTTATGCAACAGAATAGTAGGAATGCAAGGAACTCTGCATGGTATAGATGATGAGCCAGCTGAGAGCTCGACAGCTCGTGGGTCAGAGCTGGAGCGCAGATCAATACGGGCGATGTCGTTGGGTGCGGCTGCTTGTGGTTAGGCATGTCTGCTACAGACCACCTGCTTAGGAAGARGTAATAGATGATGCCTTCTTTAGACAATTGAAAGAAGCCTCATATTCACAGGCCCTGTTCCTCATAGAAGACGTGAACCATCTCAGTATCTAAGCAATACAGGAGGTTTCTGGAGTGCATTGATGACATTTTCCTAACACAGGAGATACAGAAACAGATAAGAGGATGTACTCTGCTAGACCTGATACAAACAAGGAAGAACTGTCTAGGGGCAGTCTTGGCTGCAATGACTATGAGTATGACCTTCCAGTGTCCTGGTAATTTCCTTCTCAGCCAAATAAGGTTCCTTACTGGATAACTCACTAAAATTCTATCCAATTCCACCTTCAATGATATAAAAAAATAGTCCACTGGGAGGCTCTAATTAGCTTGATTTTCTAGTGAAGATAATAAAATTATTCCTCCYCAAATGCTTCAGAAAACTGATAAAAATCCAATGGTGTAATCCTATGGTCACAGCTCTCTGGGACTTTCCTAGATTGTCAAATTTGTACTAGCAAAGAGTTAAGGTCTTTGTGTATAACCCAAGACATTTGAAAAGAAAGGAAAAATGAGGAAAATACATCAGAATATTATATCCAGTCAGTATCCACTCACTACACTGCCAGTGTGGTTCTGTAATATAATGAGTACATCAGTAGCTGCGAAAAAGACCATGGCATGGTTCTTGTTTTGTGTCTGTGTGCTTGCACATTAACCCAGAAGCCCTCTGTTGAGATGTCCTTTCCTGAGTGTACATCTGGCTATCTTGTCTAGAAATGCTTGATGTAACTAGCTTAAGGGAATTTGGGAGTAAACACATGTTGCACAGTTCTATCATGTTCACCTATAGCAAATCTCTAKTATTTCTTTCTTGGCTTTATAATGATTACACTACAGCACCCAGGAAGCAGAGCCCTGGATTTGCTCTCTGGCTTCTTGTGCTATAACATATTCATAAATACTAAGTTAATATCCTTGTTCTCGTATCTAGTTGATATATGTAGCCTGGCTAGAGAATAGCTAAAGCAATGGTGAGAGTGCTCAGCTTTGTCTTTCTCTCAAAAAGAAAATGTATGATGGCTGTTAGCACTTCTCCCCTCCCAGGAATGGGTAAATCCCAGAAAAGATGTCCTTGAAAGCTAAGTATCCCTTCAACAAGGTAACATCAGTGAATATACATTCTGCCAGCTGGAAGAAAAGGCTTCTGTATTGCATTGTATCTGGTGTTTGCAGGACTCTTCATATTGTCTAACTGAAGTCACTCTCTCTCCCTGGCTCTTCTTCATGTTCTTYTTCAGTTGTCCATGCTTCCAATTTAGTCTCCCTTTTAGATCTCACCTCCATATTAATAGTGTTTTTACCAGTCTCAGACCAAACAAACCAACCTAACTCCTAAACTGGTCTATGGTCCCTGCACAAAATCTCAAAATTGTCTCAGATTCCTCTCCTGGCAATCTGTAGCTAGAAAAATACAGCAGGAAAAAATATATTTGCTTCATATCACTTGCAAGCAGCTTTTTTTTTTTTTTTTTTTTTTTTTTTTTTTTTTTTTTTTTCTGAGTCTCGCCTGGAGCCAGCCTGGGCTTTCATCTTAAGAAGGTGTAATTGTGGTTGGAACAGCTCTAATAGCAGAGTTGGAAGACAAGAGTATACTGTTAACTACAGAGGTGACTCTGCAGGCAAATAATTCTGTGGATTTTGCTACCATTGCTCAGATGGACAAGGTGGCCTTATTAATGGGTGATGAATCATGCTGTGGTAGTCAGTGTCTTGTGTGAATTCCCTAATGTCAGCTGAGATATCAGATTGAGATTTGCAGAAAGGATAAGTCCTGAATTAAGATTTGGTTGGGTTCTAGTCATACAGTTATGAACAAACCAATGTAAAACCCATTTGTTGACTCCTCTCTATATACAGATACCTAAAACATTACCAGCTAAATCAACGTCCATTGTAGTCAGCTGGCATTTCTCTGATTTTAATAGCTATTAGATCAATGACCTGATGGAAGACAAAAGGATAGTATGGCAACTAAATGTCAAGTATCAAAAAGTATACCTAAAGGCACTAAAAAGTGAAAAAGAAATAGTTCTCTATCTATAAAATTGATATCAGGAAAGATTAAGAAATATGAATTACAAGAGGTAATCTTTTTCCTTATTCCCTCTTGCTATTATTGTGCCTACAGGCTTGATCTGGATTTTAGGCTCAATCCAAGGAAAAGATAAAGTATTTTTTTAGCCTTAAGTATGGGTTTAGCTCTGTAAGAACTTTATCTAAATTATCAGAAAATAATAATGATACACTTAAAGATATATTTAAGTCCTTTATTGGATCTAGGCCAGAAATCTTTGCTTCTTGCAAAAACCAAAGCTTGCAACAAGCAATATCATCTGGTACAAGGAAATCTTTTAAACCTGATTTCCACAGCGTCACCTTATCACAAAAATTTGTATGAAAAACTAAAAAAGTGAAAAAAAATGAAAAAGGTGATCAGAGGAAATACAAAATAGTTTAAGTCTTTTCTGCTCAGAAAATACTAAGTTGGAAAGGATAGGCTAGAATTCTAGTGTTTTGTGAATGCTATAGAAGAAGATGAACAAAGAATTAAATCTCTATTTCTAGCTTCATAAAATCCTAAACATAGCCATGAAAACTAACTGATAGTGAATTTCAAAGACCAAAAAGATGTACTTTTTCTATATAATACTTGAGCTCTGAATACATAGGCCAGGTCTAGTAAACTAGAGCCAGGTCATGAGCTCAAGTGTTGACATACGATTTTTTGCATTACTGAATTGTTAGTGTTCTCCTTGCCATGGCTTTAGTTTGTCCCAGGTGACACGTACATAATTCTGGCAGATGGCCTAGCTCATGGACTATATTCCATAGGTGGGGTGAATGAGGACAACCTATTCTGGGAATGAAGAGAATTATGATATTTGTGACCTGCACCATGCTACTTGACCTCAGGGACAAATAGTGGACCCTGCACTATTTTATTTACTAGTATAAATACAACCATGGGGTAACACTCACACTGGTAATTCTTACTTGTTTTACACGCAGCTCATCTCTAGGCTAGCTCTTGGACTGTTGCAGTTAGCTGTCCCAACACAGAGCCTAGGAGAAGTTCTGGAAATACTGAATATGCGGCTCTAAAACATTATATAGGTGATGGTGTATAAAGTTTAATTATAACTACCCTATATACTCTCCCAGGAGGATTTGTATTTGCAAACATTTTGCTTTCTACAATGAATCAAACAGTTTTATATTGTGGAACGCTACTGTACCRGGCTTCCTTGGTATCGCACAACCCTAACGTCAGACATTCTAACACCACGAGGGGACTGCCCAGSCCAAAAATTATGTAGTCTGGATATGACCAACCTATTTCTGAGGCAAAGAAGATGCAAGACAAACCATAGTATTTGGTCTCAGGGGGCACATTCTGACCTTCTTTTATTTAGCAGTTTGAATACATCCATAGAAACCAAATACTGCAGAGGCCAGAAGAACATGTGTGTTCAGAAAGGAATTAGATAAATTCATGGCTATGAGAAAAATAATGGTTCAGATACAACTTCCATTATGGAAGTCCCTAAGCAAATATCTATTGGAAGAGGGAAAGACATTTCAAAGGAAAGATCAGTCTATGAAAATGTTTCAGGTTCATTCTCTTGGCAAGTGTTTGAGACACAGAGACGGACCTCTGATCTGACCTAACAGTACTAGACATAAAAATGCTGTGTGTCAAATACAAAAGCTATTTCTAAACTGATGTCTTTTGGAATTCCTCTCTTTTCACTTTTTGAACGTATAGAATTCACATGAACTTTGTATTACTTTTAAGTGTTATATTAGCTCTTTGAAAAACTCTRTAATCAAGTCTTGCTTTAATTCCTTTGAACACATCTATTTTCTGCCAAGAAAATATTATAACCAGATTCTATTGCCTTTCTTAGTGCCAAGAATGTTAGTAAAAATACCTTAACTTTTCCTCTAAGAAACAAATCTCATTCCTTCCAAGATACATTAAGGGGCTAATGATCACTCAGTATACATTCTCTTTCAGTGGTTTGTTTTTTTCTTTTTCTTCTTTTTTTATGTTGTAGCCTTTCACAACACTGGAACAAAGTTCATTTATTCTGCTTTACACTTTGTATCTCACAGTCTAAGAATCACAGCTCTATTTCCCTAGAAATTATTTTCATTTGTACAATTCCTACAGCCTATTGCTGTGATGTTTCATCATGTCTATGGCTGTGTGTATGGTAATATATAGGGAAAAAATATTATTGTTTAGAAAAATAAAAATTCTTGTCACATTACATTTAGAATGCTTGTAATACCTCAGAACTTAACCAAGAAATATAGTCTTATAAACACTTTTTTTTTTTTAAAAAAAATATAGCCTTTAATAGCTTATCTGGTTAACAGTAATCTAAATCCTAAAGGAATATTGCTTATATAAAACTTATCTGTTACTAAAATTTGTGGTTATTTCTATTACTCGTAGTGTATATACATTATAAAAAGGGATGCAGATAGAACCAATTAGTTTAATCTCACATGAAATTCAATAGGGAGACACTAATTTATACAACTGTACATAAGATCAGAATTTGGCTTTTGGTATTTATCAGAAAGAAGAACTCAAATGGCAGTCTTATGCTAACCTAAAGTAAAGATAAAAAGCATTCATTCCAGTCCATGATTTTAATATTGAAGCAGTGCATGGGAAAAGGTCATCACAATTAAAGGCATAATGTAAAAATGAAACTGTGAGCAAGTGTTTGTGCTTCTTTTCTATCTCAAGATTTATGTGATTGACTCTTAATTGGAGACCTAGGGTTTCATTTCACAGCTTAGGCAGACAGGCTATTAGATCTCAAATGAACAGGGAGAGAGTAGCAATACTTTATGTGTATATAATGGAGAATTAAAATACTTCTGGGCTTCTGTAATGATTCATAAAAAAGAAGTTAAAAATACAGAAAGTCAAGATATTATTTGAACGTAAGAACAGTATATYAGTTAATGATAGTAAAGTGAAGAAAACTAACTCTGCTTTGCTTTACCATAGGTCCACATCGTCATATATGGGCATGTTCTGAATACACACATGAGTAAGGAACATTGGCATTTCAAGAGCCTGGTGTTCCCTTCTGATTGTCCCCTGATTTTGGCCATAAAATAGCTGGATTTATTTTTTTTTCTTCTGTTTTTTTTTCTTTTTTGATGGCTTTAAGCTTCTTTTGATGCCACAGAACATAGAAATATAAATGATTTTTAGTTATACTTGGTAAGTAATGTTATGATGGATGACAAAAGGTCATTTATCTGCCAAATCTGAGACCCAGCACTTTCATATAAAGCTGCCTTCATCCTGTCATCCAAAGCTCCACATAGAGGGTAGACTACATTGCCAGCCCAACTGGTACGTGCCACAGATCTTCAGGTCCTTATTGGACTGCTTATATGTCTAGCCACACTGGTSAAAACAGAACCCTTCTCTGCAGAGTAAAGACTGCTTTTGATTAATTTCTTTAATGCATCTCCATCGAGTAGCAYAGTAACCCTGTTGATTTCACTGCACAATAAAGCATAGCAGATAGATTAATAAAATCAGATTGTAGCATCTTCCAAATTACTTCTTCTTTTTTGAAGAGGGAAGTTGATTTTTATTCTAGCTATCATGTTGACTCTGAGAGCATACATAAATGCTTAATATGACTCCTTCCAGGTTATGATAGTCAAGAAAAAAAGTATTAGGAGTCCAGACTAATTACAACGTAATGAAAAGAGGCCCTCACAGATCAGGTGACCGGGGGCAAATGGTTTATTTGTCTTCCTTCTCTCAGACGGTATCTCATATGATCAGTAACTGAGCTTCTGGGCTTCTACTTTTTATGCCCTTCATTCAGGTTCTGTGCCTTCTGTTTCCTCCTGGCATACTCCAAGGCCAACAAAATATTAGCTCCCACGGAGGTAATGAGAAAACTTCTCAGCTTTACATTCACTGAGCTGCAGTTGGGAATGCTCAACAGAATATTAAACTAGAGACTTATTATTCCACTATATCATCTTAGCTCTTCAGATGACACACACACACACACACACACACACACACACACAGAAAAAGGCATTAGGGTTGCAACTGAATTGTGGGTGGATAAGCACAGTTAGGTAGTGTGCAGCTGAAATCTAAATCCATCAATCAAATAAAATTAAAACCATAGTCAGCACCTTGTGTCATAATCTCTGTGAAGAGATAATCAAACCATTTGCTTCAGGTAGAAGGAGGCAAGCATGYTTAAACAATCTTGTGTTATTGATCCAGTGCAATTCTGAAAACAGCCCCTGCAGTGTAATCACTACAGCTTGATAGATTACATTAGTAGATACACTCAGACCAGTGAGATCACCTTCAGCATTGGTTAAAATAAAAATAAATAAATAAATAAAATGAAATGATAGTATATTTTTAAGGAATAAAATAAAATTAAAAAARAGAAAGARTTGGAGAATGCAAAAATGGCACATATACGGCTTCCATCACTGGAGTATCTGAATGTGTCGTCATTTTGAATGTAGCAACATTAAACATTTGAGTAGAAGTTTTATCCCTGTTTTACAGATGTGGGAACTGAGGACAAAAGATCCTAGTCAGATCGCATTACAGGATGCCTGCGCTAGGGARCACGAGCTGACTTGCTCATAGGCCAGGCTATACAGACAATCCTCCTTTCAATGATCCTTTACTAATAGGAACAAGGAAGTTAAGAGAGACCATGAAGATTTATAGCCATTTTAAGATAATATTAGCAAGGTAAAATGTTAACTACTTCATTTCAGGTTCAAGTCAAAACAGTGGGAAGCTGAGATGACAAGGAATTCAGCAACAGATATTCTCACATCTCTAGGTTAAAATAGGAATCGCAAGCAGCCTGGAAAAAATAATGCTACACATAGTTCTGTGCTAAGTTGTCCAACTATAAGAGACGGCTCAAATAACTTTTTGTAGGGCTCTGMTATTTTATGTAAGATGAAGAATTGGCTCTTTAGATTCACTTTATTTTCTATATATATACTGACTTAATTTATATCACCAAGTTCATGGCATCACTGGACTTTCAAAAATTGAACTCTTTCTTTAGTAAAAGCTACTCACTTTCCAATATCGTGAATTTTCAGCCATGGAGAACAGCAGTTAAAGATATATTTTTTTTTATTGTGGTTAGTTTATGTAGATATTTATTGTGTATGGCATTACCATGAAGGGATAAACGGGTAAAATTTAATTTGCTTACTAATGACTGTAAGAGAGAGAATACCTTAAGTCAATGGCTTCTTTGAACATATGTAAGTAAGCAGACTTTACTTTTCATATGAATAGAATCTGACTTCTCATGCTTTCCAATTTACCTCTCCTTACTTTAAAGGCAGCAAAGACTACAATTCAGATGACCCCTTTTTAAATAAGATCAGAATTGTGCTTGCTTTTAGTTGTCTAAAACACAAACACAAGCCCCATGGATAAAATCAGCTTTGATATAAAAGGTTAAAGTCATGGCAGTCAGAGATGTTAAAACCCTGACAGAAAGTCATTGCCTACTATTAAATATTGAAATAGATGAAACTTAAAGAGAGACATTAAATAGWTTTAGAATGGCTCTGTAACCTTCATACAATTCTTAAGCAGCATGTTCCTTAAATCCCATATCCTGCCCCATAGCAAACCCCTCAGACCGCCAGCAGCGGCGGGGAGGCAGCCCGCTTCCTGCTGTTATTTCCTGGCCCTGCCGACGATGAGAAGCTGTTTACACCCTCGTCCTGCGTTTCCCAAGAATATGCTCCTGARGAGCGTTTCCTTACTGTATGAGTTCTGGAAACTGGTGCTGAAGCTTTCTTTTAATTTAAAYGGTTTTTATTCTCCCAATTTACTTCGCATTCTTCTTTACAGTTTCAAGCTCCTCCTRTTTTGGCTTTTCCTTCAAATGCTTTCCTACTTTTTTCGATCCACGTCCTTTACTCTAAAGTTTGCACGTTAAATAGTTTCCTGTATGAAGATGAATTCATCCCTTACGTCTAGCAGAGTGAAGACAAAACAGTGTGGCAAAAAAAAAAAAAAAAAGCAGAAATGACTCTAAGATTACCTCTGTAAGGAAAGAGCTGAGCTTTTTCCTTAGCTTTTGCTAGAAGACAGACAAACAGATAAATAAAGTGAACTGAGAATTCAACCTGATTTTTGAAACCTGAATTTTGTAAATGCAGTGGTCTGATGAGCCAGAGTAAAGAGACTGAGCATGAAACATTGCTGTTTGGAAGGTTTCACAGTAAACTAAGGCCCTGGAGTGCTAGCCTTGATTTTTTTCATCAACAGCCACATTATATGAAAGATTTTGCAGATTAATGCAGTATTTTTCCTGTCTTAGGTAATAACTTTCTCTAGGTAGTGATTAATTTCTTTTATGTTTCTGCATGAAAACATTTTATGTTTTCATGCAGAGGACCCAAATCTTCCATGAAATATTCTATGAAACATATTATGCAGGTTTATTATTGATCTTTGATTTCTCTTTAATTGTAAATACAGTTATTTCAGTTTCTTGCAGACTTTTTCTCAGTATAATTGTTTCTGTGGAAGCCAAGGTAAAAATTGAAGCATAYCTCTGGAACTAATTCAGATTATGTTTGTTTTTAAGGAGGATCTTCCATCAGCTTTGGTGGTGGAATCTACGTCAAAATGACTCATATGACACGCCAACAGAAAATAATATTAATGAATTACCAAGCCTTGCAGACAGACTTCTTTGGAAATAGTAAAGAAGATAAATTCTCTTTTCAGCATTTCTATGACTAGCTCTGAAACATCTGGCATAACAGAATACAAGAGTAGATAGACCATTTCTTTGATCTCCTTTGACAATATCTCTCTACTATTTTTTATCTGGTTTGTGGTGTTCTATAGCTTCTTCAACTAGAATATTCTTATATAATGTATTCTAACTCTAGCAAGATACTGAATTATATAAAAATAGCCTTACCTTGAATTGCTGAATGCAAGGTTATGTAAGTTATTAAATRTGGAATAATTATTCTACCACAGGATCATCAGTGGGCACATGTGCTTCATATAAGTGAATGACAAGATATAAATTCACTGTGTTAAGAAAAAGTCCCTAATGAGCTCTTAAAATTTTAATACCTGAACTGTTAAAAATGTGTGCCGCACATCAGTTAAGGACAAAATTGTTAAATCTGGTATTAAGAAAGTTTTCAAAAGCAAAKGCAAGATAAGAACAAGTGAAAATTGTTGGCTAATTCCCTGACAAGCTCCATTACCTAATTATGAAGGGGGCAAAAGGAGTCCCCCTCCCCCAAACTTATACTGCTACAGCAGCCCATAGAGAATAGTAAGTTGGCAATGCAGCCTCACGAGGYGTGTGCTTTCAGGAGAGTCATCGTGAAATAGAGAAGAAGGAAGAAGACGTGCATGAAAAATCAAACAGAGCACAAAGGATGTGATGATTCAACAAAACTAAACCCACAGCTTTGCCTATTTACAGTAGGACTCTGTTCTTTATTTAATCGCAATCTGCACTGCAAGTTAGCATATGGTCTGGGGGCGAAGGGGGAGCATATATGGCATCTACTGACTAATTTGATATATAGCACATTTTTTCTATCTACTCATTACATATGATGCTGAAAACTATTTGAAAATTAATGAGGAGCTAACTGACCCATTTTTTTCCCCTTACAAAGTATGCAGTTCATTGCACCTGGTTTAGGGGGAAGCAAAGTGAAAAATAATTGCAAAATTCTTAAGGGTAAATTTTCAACCTGGTAATCAGAAAGGAATATTATAAATCAATTAAATCTAGTTCCAGAATATACCTATGTTATAGGAAAATGAGGTAGGGGAAGGACTTGGAAAGACAGTACAGATCTTATTAGTACATTTCTGATTCATGTTGACCAGTGTCACAGTACTGAATTTGAGATGCTTCAAGGGGTAGATGCTGCCTGATCCATTTTGTCAAACTGTAGGAAGCCCAGTTCAGCTCTGAAATTACTGGTAAATTTGAATTAGAGCTAAAAGTYCATAAGAAATAGATTCAGAAAAATYCCTCAAACATAAACTTTTGGGGAACAAAAATTTCTGCAAATAAAAATCTTTTCTTTTCAAAACTCAWTTTTTCTGACAAATCCAAAAAGCAGGTAGTAGTTCTTCATTATTTTAAATATTTTTTATATTAAAATATTAGAAAAAACAGTATTGAAAAGTCTGAGTTGAAGTCAAGACAAGTTTCAAGGAGTACAATTTTAAGACACTGAAAATGCAATTTACTCTCATGAACCTTATTTGATGTCCCTATACAGCCTTGGAATGAAACCTGATGCTCAAAAAATACACATAGAAAATATGAGCAAAAGGCCCCTCTTGGAGCTAGGGATATCTGTGTTCTTTTTAGCATTTTTATTTTATCTATGCATTGTAATTTCTTAAAACAATATTAGATCTGTTGTCTATGTGTATCACAGAAAGACCTAGAGATGAAAAGAATTATAATCAGCCATTTTCTTAATGATTTAACAAAATAGAACCATTTCTAGTATTTTGTGTAGCCTAGATTTTAAAAATCTCATATGATGACTAAGAAGTACAAGATTCTCATTTATATTTTAATAGTCAATAACAAGTTTTACAAGTGGAACTCAGTAAGGCTAGTCCACCTATGGCATACTCTGTGACATATACTGTCTCTACATAATCCTTCCATTTTTGCTAATATATGCTATTTTTTAGGAAGGATTATTTCATAAGCTTTTATCACCAAGCAGTTCTTCTTATCTTCAGCCCAGTTTCTTTCAGAGGTTTCTTATAGAATTCCTTGTTAAGAGGATTATAGCCACCTTAAATAATTCCTTTCTCACCTTGAGGTTTAAATATTTATAGATTAATGTTATGTACCCTCATATGTTTCATGTATTGCCTGAAATAAATGGGAAAAGAATATAGGAGACTTTTGTAAGTCCCACAGCAGCTTTCATAAATGTGGATGGACTTGTGCTTAGATGAACATAAAATGAGATTGGGTCTAGGTAGTGTAAACTGAGGTCTGATTGTCATGGTGTTGTGAACAAAAGCTGAACGGAAAATAAAGTATCTTTTTAAATATATAACTGCCTCAATGTTTCAAAATCTTTTAATTCTCTAGCTTTCTTTGACAATTTGCTTGTGGTGTCACTTGAGAAAAAGGTAGCGTATTGGGAAATTATTGATATGGAAGATCCAGATTAATATCAACACTCAAAAGTCAGACTCAAAAGCAACATAAGCCTTGATTTTTCTACACTACAGTATTCATTTCTAGTGATTTTTTTTTTGATTTTTTTTTTAACTGAGTGCTGTATCTTCTTGTGTGCACTAATCTCCAGATTTCCAACTCTAGTTGTTCAATTGCCAGGTCCATCCTATGACAAAGACAATTCTATGAAAGTAGCTTACATATTGTTCAGGCAATGTCTACTYATTATAACTACTTGAAAATGCAAATAGAAAGTCCTTGCAAATTTAAAATAGTGTGCTTCAGAAAAGCAACCTGTTAAGCTCTTCACTATCCCCATCTTGTACTGAAATTTTGTAACTTTGGGGTATTTGGACTGTGTGTAGTGAAAAAAAAGAGCACCCACTAGCCCAGTGCCAAAGGTACTTGCTGCTCACACAGATCAACTGGCCAGTGACCAATATATGGGAAATCAGATCAAGGCTGTTTCCTTCCACCTTCTCCCCTATTTAGGCACAGGAAAAGGACAGGATGGGACTTTACAAAGCCTGCTCACTGTGCCTGAAATACAAAAGCGGACACAGGTTAGTGTTTGAATGAAGAGCTGACCCCATGGGACTGGCTACAGCAAGCCTATCTGTAATAAGCAGGCATCCAAACCATGGCTTCCTGCAAGTAAGCTGGTAAAAGTTGGAATGCTGCCAATCAGTAGCAAAATGAAATGCACAAAAATGTGACCTTTGCATTTTTGTTAAAATACCTGTTCAGACAGAAGAGGTGGGGAGATATGCAAGCCTTGATGTCAGTCACAAGCCAGCAGCATTCCAGTTGCAAATTCCATCTGATAATTACCAAGATACTGGTATGCACCATACGATTACACTCTAATGCGTAGCAGGTACCTTTAATTGGACAAAAGACTTTAAGAAAACCAGTCTGGAAAAACTGCTTTTGATGACTGAGAATGAGCACAAAAATATGTCTGGCAAAATTCCAGAAATGTTTGTGCTTAAGTGGAACTGGAGAAAAGCCAAAAAATGTAGTGGCTTTGCTCTGAATGCAAATATTATCACACAGCTCTCATCATGACACAATAAAAGACAAAGCGATACTCAAGGGAGCAAAGATATCATCTGATTTCACAAATACTATGATTTTGTCCAGCTCTCCTAGTAAAAGCTAGGAAGTAGAAACTACAGGCTGCATTCTGCATGAGTTTAAAAAAACCCCAAAATCTTTCTTATTAGGATTATTTCCTAAGTATTTCTTACCATGTCTCTGTCCTTCAAAGCATCCATCTGCCCCAACTTTGACAAGCACAATTAGGCCAATTTGTCAGTGCTCAGCATTTCGGCTGATCACACAGATTCAGCAGGATTCATTCAGCAGGACTTTAAAATGGGTTGAGATATTCCTCTAGTTCACCAGTGTGCATCTTTCAGGATGAAATTTCAGCATGGAATTTTGATAAAACGGTTATTGACAAGTCCTCAGCGGAACAAATAATACTTTGTTCTGTGAATTTTAATGTGTGACTATGTTTATGCATTTCTGATAACTGCTATTTTCTTCACCTAGCTTCCAGGTGCAATTTTTAATGAAGTCAGTAGAAGATGAACCCAAAGAACTAAGGGGAGAATTGCTCCAAATTGCTCTAGTCTAAGATTGAACCTGTACGTAGACTTAGGTATCATTGTATTACACAGTCAAGTGGCCTTATTTCCTAGCGCTGCAATCAGAAAACTATTGACCAGCAACAATACAGGTTTCATTTTATATCACTAAAATGAATCACCTCTACTGTAAAGTATATTTTTCATAAATTTCAGATGGTTCACAGAAGTATGAATCCTGAACTTAAAGATGAAGAGCATAGGCATGGAGAAGTAAAGTAACCTGTGAGAGAGATGACTCCATCTTGGAGCTTTGTAACTCCCAAATAAACCTGTCATTTTCATTCAGCTCGATGCATAAAAATGTCTGTATTCTTAACTATCCTTCAACTTTCCAAAACCCTTTAATAGTGAGTTCTGTTGAAAATATTTCTTGGTTTATGGGACACATTCGTGTTTGTGAGACTTGGATATTTAGGTTTCTTTTTTGCCAGTACTCCTTTCCTTGAGTGGAATTCATCCCACTGAGTTTATGCAAGCAATAGCAGTTGGCTGCATAGTCTTCCTCTCATGCTGCATAACAATTTGAACAATTCTCAAAAAGAACAGACAAACCAAATAAAGTTAAGAAAAATAAATTTTAAGGCTCCAAGATAGTTATTTTTAAGTGCTACCAATYGGTGCATATTGTGGAGCATATTGCAGAGCACTACTCTTGCTGCAGGAATCTTTGTCACAGATTTTAAGAGGAGACGCTGCAGGTTTTATTTCCTACTACATTGTAAGTTAGATCTATAGCAGTCTAGTAGTTACCTAGGAAACAGATTTAAGAGGGACATATTGGTGAGTCCATGAGGACTAATTTGGGGGGGGGATTTTTTAGATTTTCAGATAAAGATTGAAAAGAATTTTATATTGCTAAATATTTAAGAATTTACAAAATTAGTTCTAATCTTTCTTATTAGTTTAACTATACTATGGTATGGTAAAACTGACAACTCATAACAAGTGAATGAATTTTTTTTTAAGATATTGAATAAACTGTAAAAGCATGGACAGTTATTAARCCATTCCTCATTGACACTCTGCTGATGACATTGATTCATTCTTTCCATGAATATTCATAATATTGCAGACTTCTTTATAGCTTTATCTGATCTATTAATAAAAATCAGTAGTGCCTATTGTAAACACACTTCAGGTGATAAGAGATGTCCTGGATTCAGTTCTCCATCTGTGTCACATTAAATTCTGACAAATTCAGTCTATCTATGTAGGCCACAATGAGCTAGATCTTCTCATCAAATAAATTTACATGTTCCCTTGAGCTATACTACTTAATATAGAAATCATTCCTGCCTTACATGATTCAGATAAACTAAAATTCTTATGCTATAACAGACATTCTAATAATTTATACTAGATGAGAAAAAATCAAGCAAAAGAACACACAGCCTCTTTTAGATACTAAAAGAAAACAGCAAATATTTTTATCTTTGTGTGCCCCTATTAAACAGCTAAAATCATACATTAATTCAAAAAAGTTTTGCAATGAAAGAAATAGCAGATCTGTTAGCAACTGGACAAGTGAAGCTTGGTTTTCTACTAGTTTATTGTAAGATTTTTAGTACTTAACAGAGATGAAAACCTTTTCCTTCACAGAATTTCTATACTCACTTGGCTCTCTAYTTTCATGAATTCAATATTTGCAACCACCATGGTTAACATGTTTTTAGTRCCTTAAGAAACCAAGCCAAATAGCACCTTTGGTATTATTTAAATTCAGTGACTTCCTAAAATAGTTTCCTACAACTGCTGGTGAAATAAAACAGACAGGCCAAAAAAATGTACCACCATATTTAGAAGAAATTCATAGCTTTTACTGAYTTTATCACTTGCCAATAATACAATTCTGGAAAATGTATGGTAATAAAAAATAAAATCAAAGCATCATCATCAGAATTTCAAATTTCAGGCATTGCTAGAAGTAATTGACATTCAGGGTTCAAAGCCCACCAAAAATAATAAAAATTATTGTTAATATTTRCTGTTTCTTTTTTAACCTTTAATTCAAAATTTAAGAGCTTTCGCACAGYTCGAGTAGTTCCTATTTTTATGCATTTATTTTCCTTTTGTTCCCCAATGCCAGTCTTTCATGATTTTACCTAATTGCTTTTGTATAAAAAGTCACATATATGGTTTCTATATGGCATTGTTTCACTTTAGCAAAATATTCTTTATACTTTTTTATAGTGTTTATAGTGTTTTTATACTCTGGTCTTGAGATATTTGGACTTACTGAAGAGCATAAATTTAGGCACTGTAAACTTACTTCAGTCTGTAGATCTCAGAAGAGATGTAAAACAATCTTCTTCCATAAAGAGAAAGTCAGTTCAGTGTTTATGGAATTTAGGACTGTTTAAAAGCCTATAGTTCTGGATGCATGTGCAAAACTCACTTTTTTTTTTTTTCTTTTTTAATGTAAGAAAATTACATAGCCTTAATGATACAAAGGACTTGCTTAATGATGCCTTTCATAAAGTATACATTTGGTAATAACTGTAAWTGAAGGATGCCTAATTTATTTGTACATAGTAGGATTTTTTTTTTTTTTTTTATGTGAATCACCAAAGGTTAGTTCTGCTGTTCTTCTGGTTATACTCTGGAAGATTTTATCCCTTGCAGTCCATAGTACAGTACCCTGAATCATTTACTCCTTCTTTAACCTCTGAGGGATACATTTCATTCAAAAAAGAATAACTATTATGTTCCTCTGTAGTAAACTGATAAGCTATTTCACCTTCTTGCTTCCAATTCCCTTAAAAGCACTGAGAAAATTAAATGCAAAGAAAGTAAGAGTGTAAGATCAAGAATTAGAAATCTAGCATTTAAGGGCCAGGAAATAAATGGTTGGSGGTTTTGGTGCATTACCTTGGTCTTACTCCATATACAGTTCTTCTCGGCTATAAAATTCTGTGTTTTACTATTTATAATTTAATGTATACCGTACATACACAGGACATTGAACACACCTAAGTAACTTTTGGCTTTTCCTGATTTTGCGTTTTTGACTTTCCCCTTTAAAGATGACACTCCTTTTGTATTTAAAACTTCATACGCATGCTGTCCACAYCCATCAGGAAAGCCAGCTGAAGATACATTTTTTGAGTTAAACGGCAATCAGGTTTTTGGATCAGAGCACGCTATTTATCACTTCCAAGGAATACCGCAGAGCTCTGCCTAAGAGCTTCTGCGTGGCTCCAGGTCTCGGCAGCCGGCGGGGCCGGGCCGGGCCCGCTGCGTCCCAGCCGCTCCTTCCCGCCGTCCTCCCCGGCACGCTCTCCTGCGAGGAGGCGGGACGGAGCCAGGCGTTCGGTTTGTGCGTCTTACCGAGATCTCTCAACGGTAGTTTTTCCTGGCTATGTAGCTCCAGCACAAATCTTGTTCTCTGTGCCTCAGTTGGGGAGGACAAGAGCAACAGATCAAGCCAGAGAATCTGCCCAATGACCAGTGATACTAAAATGGTGGTAATGTTGTGTCTAGTACCTTTAAGAAAAAAAATATATATATTTTTTTTGAGGGCTTAATTCCATCCATCTGATAATCCTGGAAGTCTTTCCATTTTTCAGTCTGAAATTTCTTTCAATAAAAAGACAGCAAGTCGTTTCCACTTTTCCATTCATCTCCCTTTCCCCATCCTCTTTTTGCTTTCCCTTCCTGATTCATACAGAAAAATGGATTTGAAATAAAATGTCAAAAGGGTAAGTGCTGGACATGTCTGAATCAAATTTAGCTGCTGTTGTCTTTCCCTCATACAGGAGAGTAATGTTTTTGTATATTAAATTATTTTCTTACATTGCTTTATCTTTTAAAAGAAAAATCAAATGAGATCTGATGTTTTAGCACATGTAAACAAGTTTTACAACTAATAATTAAAATCTGCCCTTTCATAGAATGATTGACGTGGGAATAACTTTTATCCTCTTCTTTTTGTTAGTAGTAAAATCAATTACTCAGAAGAACAGCATTATTTACAATTAGGAATACTACACTTGGAATTTTGGTCCTTTACTCTGGAGTTCCACAGAATACAACAATAGATTGAATTGCATTTACTACAGCGTTAGTCTTTTGTATAAAAATCCAATCTGTTTTTCTGTTAACAATATATTTAACAATGTAAGAATGAGTACAGACTGGAACATTACACCATGCAAGATAAGAATGTAATTTGCTCAGGTGTGTGAGTAGAAAATAACAATTGAATTGACTGCAGTATTTCTATGATTCAGCTTTACAAAAGCCTTTCTTACTGAAAAGAAAATGCTTTCTTCTTTTTAAAGTCAATATATAATGGCAAGAAATCAACAGTCCCAGCTGCTGAAGATCAGATCATATGAAATACACAACTCACTCCAAACGTCTTCAGAAAACATACTTTTTGTGCACATGAACAATTCTGGGAAGCAGATAGGCCCTGGTCTCATCTGGACTTTACACTGGATCTTTACCAGTAATATYGTAGAGTGGCTTCAGGTGCCACTCTTCGTGAACTTGATCTTACAAACTCTCTGAAAGACGTTTTAGGACGTTAGGAAGGTGACAGAGATAGCTATTCCATCAGATCTCTAGATTGCCACTTTTGTCCTACTCAGTCCCGTCCAGTACGGTGGATGAAAGACAAATATCTATAGGTATATAACTATTATCCGTCCAACCAACCAACCATGCATGCATGCATCCATCCCTTTGTACGTATACTTAGTTTTTATGGTAACATTGCAGTGAGCCAGTTATAACCACATTTTATGGAGTTTGAAAGCATTATGGAGTTTGAAAGCACATTTTATGGCTTATGAAAGCCCCAGCTTTCAGGCTTGGGCTACTGCATGCAGTCTTGCAGTCATGATACCATGTGAAAGTATGTGGTTTAGCAGAGCCGTAGGAAAAAACTGCTGACTGAAAGCAAAAGGAGAAGAAACTAGGAATTCCTCGAAGAAGCAGGAATAAATAAAACCATTTGCTTCAGTTCCTAAACAAATACATCAGGAAAAATGGGGGATATTTTTCCAGGGATTCAGCAAAAAGCTTTCCAACTTTTCTGTTTGCCTCTTCAGACTTGCCAGTACTATCTCTTGACATGCTTGCTTTCATAAACAGCAGACAAACTCTTTCCTTGGCCTTCATCATGCAGCTAATAGTTCTAGAACAGTTATTATTATTATTATTATTATTATTATTGCTATTATTCCTTGACTAAACTAAATGTCTTTTGAAATTAGGCCTTATTTTTGTTTTGTCCCTTTAGGTTTATACTTCTCCTTAGTAACCTGACTTGCATTTTACTTACCATATACTTCCTTCTTGTGCTCAAAGGAAATTTAAAGCTCAAGAGTTCATTGTGTTGATCTCCTACTTCCCTCTATACTTGTTTCCATAATATTATTGCTTTGAAGAGCTATCAGTACGATTCATTTTGCTTTCTGCTACAATATCTTTACCAAATTTCTCTCCACTTTCTTGAATCAAATTTAGAAGGATTTAAGAATACTAGCGTGTATCAATTGGAAACATCCAGCTAGCCCTTATTTATGTCTCTCTGGTATAGCAGAGGGCCAACACCAGATATTTAGGGAATAGAGAAAGAGTAATGTGATATTTCCTCATAATATTATCCTGSACTACAGAGGTCTTTTTTTTGGTATTCTGCATCTCTGGAGGATTTCAAGACCTATCTTGGCAAAGCCCTAAGCAACCTTGTCTAAATTCCTGATATTACAAATTCCTGAATAATCATAGTTCCGTTACCACACTGTCTTATGCTTTGAATATTGCTCAAAAACATTTTGTGTCCTTAATCATCATGACTTTTAAAGGCCAACACTAACCCCTCGCTCTTTCATCTTCTTTTTCTTCTCTTTTCTTCTTTTATCACTGCTAGGAGACTTTCAGGAAGCCTATCTCCCCTTCATTCTTGATTTAGGAAAAACATATAAGCGATTCTCTCCTACTTTATCTTCCATTGCTTCGCTTACTATGTTTGCCAAATGCATTTGCTGCTCAGTAATTTGAGATATTTTTCTTATACCGATGTCTTGCATTTCTTTAAACTCTCTTGGCAGAATCTGCATTGTACAAAAATAACTAGAATTTTCCATTTATTGTAGGACCTGTCCATTGCTAAAACTAATGTATTAACTAAAGTTGTATTACCTGTCGTATCAAGGTACTATAACTTACTGAGCAAGTAACAGATTTGTTGAATTATTCTGAAGCTGCTGCTTGAAAGAACAAGCAAGACAACATTAGGTGTTGTAAGGAATCAAGACTATATCCAGCTTGAATCTGTTCATAGGTTATGAAATACTGGTTCAAACATAATAATGGCCCCAGACAGGCTCTTTCCTAGGAATATATCATTCAAAGTCTAATTAGATCTTGATTTTCTTAAACTTGTCTAATAGAATGACCCCTTGGGGAAATATGTATAGAATTTAATATAGCTTCCCATCCTGACAAAGAACTCTAGCAGATATCTCAAAAAAGCCTATTAGAAATACCTTTTTCCCCAGCCATATCTAATTTATGTAGATCAAATACCTGTAGGTATTTAATTCTTGTAAAACTGTTATAATCTTCTTGAGTACAGTTGCTCTCATCATGAAAGGATTTTTGCAGCAGGAAGAATAATGTACAAGTTATTACAATATGGTTCATGAAGCTTTTCCTCTATCTGCTRTTGAGGTATACACAAATCTCTTCCAGCTTAACTCTAGTGAAACACTGGAGAAGTCTAAGGTAGGGCAATTTCAAAGAGGAGAAGATATGTATTTGTTTAAACAACCTCTTTTTTTTCTCTAGAAAGCTCTGTGCATTCCTGATGAAAAAGTTGATTTTCCTTGCCCTCCTTGATAAATTGTTCAGACTCAGGTAGACCCAGCACCCATGCCTCACTGCAGTCTGCACACATGGCTGCAACAGGTTGTTTTGTTGCTGTTGCTACTGCTGTTTTGTTTTGTTTTGTTATGTTTGTTTGTTTTTTCTCTGCTGGTTTGAATTCTTTAACATAAAACGAGCAGAAACAGYACAGCATAAGCCTGAACAGTCAGTTTCATCTGAATACTGGGAACAGAAGTATTCTTCCTGCCTCACAATCCACTTACATATTAGAAACAAAATGAAGAAGAATTGAAGGCATATTTGTTCTTATTTCTTTGATAATTTTAAAAAACTTTATTTTTTTAGAAAGTAAACTCTTCTTAGATACTATTTCTTCATACTTAATAAATTCTGAGATTCAGTGTGATGAGAAACATCTTCTTTATTCAGAATGCAGCCATGTACACCATAATAAAAAGATATTATAGTAAGGTAAAGATGAGCCTGAGATTTGAGATCTCACCATTCTTTTTCTGTTTAGTCAATTAGATGTATTTATTATTATTATTATTTTCCTGGGGGAAAGCAGGGTATTGATAGGTTATTGATACACTATTGGATCATTTTATTCCCAATATTTCATCTTCTAAGAGTTTCCAGAATTTTTATCTCACCTTTATTGTTCTTCTACAACACTTTTAATATTTTGTTTGTCTCATCAATTCCTTTTTTTTTTTTTTTGATTTTCTCTCACCTTCTGGTGCTTTTTATTACTTCCTGTTCTTCCTCCATTCAAGTCGCAAAGCTTAGCTCTCCTGTTTTTCCTTTTCAGTCATATAAGCTTTTTGAGGGGGAAGATCTCTTCCTCATTAGAGAGTCTTTAATTTAATTTAATTTAATTTAATTTAATTTAATTTTATATTTCAAGTCTTTCCCTCTTATTTCAGCTCACTGAGCTTCCCCTCCACCCTCACCCACAGCCACTGCTTCTTTTGGTCTTCTAATTCGTTCTTACCTAAGATAACCAAAAACTTGCTGTTTCTTTCTTATACAGCTGTTGAACTCCAGTGAAGCACAGGTCCCTCAGAGTAAGAATCTTACAGTCATGTTCAGAGCTTTTAGACTCCTTACTGCACTGGTTTCTGAGTTGGGAACATTAGGTTCAAACTGCAGAATGAACATTGCTCTTTTTCCATCTTGGCAGAGAAGGTTCCCAGGTATTTTCCATGGAAATTCTCCTTGCTAGTATTTGTAGCTGATAAAAAGATCAAAAATGCTAATAAAAGACTTGCCAATCAAAGCAAATACTAATAATACTTATTATAGTTAAGCTTTACCTTATTATTTTTACCCACAGATTTCAAAGGAACTCAGCAGAAGATGGATACCAATATCCTCACGTATGAGAAGGGAGAGGTTTGGGGAGGGGTGCTGAATGAAGTACACTGGGATTAATTATTTTCAACTATGTTGTAGAGCAATACAGTAACAGAGCCAGGAAAATCTCATCAGTCCTGGTTTAGAGCAGATCCATGCTGTTCTCCTGGAAAGATTAATTCTTAATGACCAATCCCACTCTCTTACCTGCCCTACTTGCCTATCAGTTCCACCTATATATTAAAGACATAGCAGAAACTAGTCATTATTGGTAACCATTCTATGTGTAGCACAAATTTTTCTTTTTGCTTCCCTTAGATCTAGTTTGTATTTTTCACTTTGTTTGTTTGGGATTTGCCCCTTCTTGTTATCCACTACTTATATTCTATAGAAAAGAGAATTAAAATTGCCAGGAGTACAGTTATTTTAAGACTAAACCAAGAAGCTCTATAGTGTATCATTAATATTTTACCAAAGAGTTCCTCTTCTGGCCAGCAGGACATTGCTCTTGCCATTGCTCAGGTCATTCATCAGCAGATATTCAGCTGCAAACATAGGGGTTTTTAATGTGCTGTAGATAAAGTTTTAAATACAGGTTGCATTTAAAAATACAAACTAGCATTCCAAAGCTATCACAGAGCAAGCAGAGGTAGTGTCTAAATATTCCTCATATTTTTTTTTATTTATTTTTGTTAAATAAAACTCACATGGAAAATGGTTCCAAGTAGTGTAATATCAGTGGCTGATTCATCTCCATTGGAATTATTAGAGGAAATGTTGTTATTGTGAATTGTCTTCATTAAGGTCACTGGTGATTTTCCCTCATTGTTATTAGAGCATTTTGCAGACACTCAGAATCCATAATATTGTCACGATTAAAAAAAAAAAAAAAAAAAAAAAGGCATTTTCCTTTCTTTGTTATATATTTTGCTGTCATAAATATCTCACATTTCTTCCAAAAATAAAGAAATAAAAAACATGCCATTACATATATCTGAAGTAGAAAAGACTTGGTGCTACAGCTATGTCTGCGATTTCCTACTGCCTTAATGAGACAGAAGATGTTGCTCTAGTGGAAGCTCTAAATCTAGTCTGGATACTGGCTAAAGATTTTTTACTCTTGGGGAAAAAAATGATTTGGTGACTGAATTGCTTATTTATAGGTACAATTCTGCAAGCCGATTCTGCATATTTCTGGTTGCTTCTATCCAAATTATTTTCGAATTGGTGAGTTCTATTTTCATTTCTAGATTCACAGTTCATTTGCACTCGATCCCCCAGACTGTTTTCTTGGCATTTTGTAAAAGTACAGAGAATGGATTAACTCTGATATTCGACTGTATTCTGGATTGTGCACACTCTAGAAAGCGCTTACAGGTATGGACCCTTTTTTCCTGTCAGTTAGCTCAGCATTCTGGTTCCTATGCGTACTCCATAGTTTACACTTTTCTATAAATGAGAAATTCAATGCATGGGGTGCGTATGTGTGTGTGGGGGATTTCTGTACAGTAAGTTAATGGTATTTGCGTTTCAGATATGCCAGATTTCTTCACCAGTCACTTGAGATATAGTGCAAGAATGAATTACTCTGAAGTGTCTTTCTGTCTCCTGACAGGTTTGCTTGAAAAGCATCTTGCCTCAAGCTGAATTCATTGTTATTTCACTTATCTCCGAGTCAGCAAGCGACAGTTTTACAAATCTCTAACATAAGGCATGAAATGGAATTCAACAGTAACACTGATTTTCCTCTTTTTATTTGGCTTTGGCTGAATGAGTGGAGGCTGATATATTGCTAGCACAGAGAGCACATTTTGGAGTATTTTCTTAAAATATGAACTTTATTAAAATCAGTCAGCCTGTGATACAAGCAGTAATCTCATGGAGAATTAACTCTCCTTTATTTATTTACATTTCCTTATCAGTACCTCAAAGTACAACCTTTAAGTTGATATACAATGAAAGCTGGTAGCATTTACTGAGGTGTATAAGATACTCTTTCTCATCCGAGCAGTAATGTGACAATAATACATTAGTGCTAATAAATGCTGTTTAAATAAATATGCAATTAGCTGCAGAGTGGCCTAAAGGACCTCTCATTTTTCTAGAGGCAATGCTTTCCTGAACTTTCTGGAACGCAGGGACGATCTCAAACATTTTCTACTAATTATAGTATTGTTGGTAATAATCTACTTCCACTTATGAATCRGTTACAATCTATATATCGATGTGAAAAGAAGACTTAAGAGGATATGTCTATATTTGTAAACTAAACACAGCCAGGGCCCCAACAATATGAATAACCACAAAGTCAAATCATCAAGAAGGACCCYACCCCAGGTCAGCTAGTGCCTGAAACCTTTAACAGGAATGCCTTGGAAACTGCCTTGAGACCACAGGACTATTCTCCTGAGCTGGCTTGAGTATGTTCACCCCATTCTGAGGAAGTAATTTTAGTTGCTCTRAAGAGGGTTGTGCTACAGAGCTAGAATTTAGTCGTTGACCTTTAGCATTAATTATGTCAAAGCAGTCAAAGGCTACTTCTATCATGAAAAACTAGTCATAGCTAGTGAAAGAGGACTCCCTTCCCGTTCAGCTGAGAGYTGCCTTCTCAAGATCTGAAATTGAGACCTGCTGAAGGAATACCTGGGGCCGGGATTCTGTCCTGATCAGCCTTCCAACCTGTGTCTGCACTAGTAAGTGTAATGGAGATATTTTGCAGCCCTGAGGGCAGGTGCTACAGTTCAGCTTACTTCCATAGGGCTCAAACCCCTTTCCACTCCAGGCTGGGTTTCCACACTGAAAACATCCCCTGAATCGTGCTATCTTTGATTGTATTCAGAGATCAAAACGAAGCTGAAGTGTGCTAACAGCTATATCGCGCCAATGTCCTGACTTTGCCAGGGTCATTTTTGAGCTACTGATGCAGATACAGATGAACAGTGAACAGGATCTATTTTTCTTTCCACCAGAAATGCTTGGCATTTACACAGAAAATTTGTCAATTAGGCTATAAAGAATTGCCCATTAAAAGCAATGAGCAGTTCTTTCTACAGATCAGGGGCCAACATTAGCAAAAGGCTCTAAGTGGTTGAGGTCAAAATGTTAAGCTTAAGATTCTGCTTGAAACAATGATATTTTCTAGTATTGTAACGGAACAGTATTCTAGTTGCTGTGAGAGGCAGTACTAGGCTATTAACGTAATTTCTCAATTACTAATGCACAGTAAGTTTTCTTCTACTTTTTGTTCTCTTTTTGGTTTCATCCAAAAGACCAGATAAAGTGCAGCATGGTACTGTAGGGATTTTTAATCAAATGTGATTATATAATTAATGACACAATACTAAACCATGGCAGTCCAATTACCATGGATGAACATTTCTTTAGGGGTCTCTAGCTCTTCATAGTGGAGACTGGCACAGAATGGATTCCTAATAGGCAGCTCAGAGCCCCTTGGGCTATGTCACAGACAAATAGATTTTCACATGCTTGTACTTCTCTTGTCTTATTCTAACAGCTCCCTTCCTAGTCATACTAAATCAGTTAGGCTTATTCTCTGGAAGCTAACTAAAAGTTCTGCATGAATGCTGTAACCAGCAAATGCAARTGATGTAGAGCACCAATGTTACACATCATATTTTCTTCCAGCACTAGCAAATTTCAGGGCAGGAAACTTCACTGTGGTTAACACATTTAGAAATTATTTTAATCCCTTTTCTTGTCTAGATATCCCAAGAAATAAATGAATTTGTGATTAAGMAGTCAATAGCCAATACTAATACAGCTTGAAACTGAGTTACAGTTACTGAAACTTGCTTTATAATAAGTCTGATTGATAGAGAGAAAATCAATATGTGTTCTCAGATAATTTTTAAGACGACTAAAACAAACAAGACCCACACTTCATATGGAGCAGATTTAAAGAATCACGATGTGAGAAAGAGAGAGAGAGAAATAAGGGAAAATGATCTAAAAGTAACTGACATTACCAGTTCTCACTTCCATGAATGATAGAATCACAGAGGACGTAGTGACTGACGCCAAAGATTGTAAACGTATGTCTCCTCGTGGCACCTCCAGAGGTAGTCCCTAAACRGCACGGCTGACAGCAATGCTGCTAGGGCGGGTGGGGAACAGGGTCAGGGAACAAAGCCAGGGAGAGTGACATAGAAATGTTTTATGGAGCTACAAGTATCAGGAGAAGACTCGATTCCATTTCTTCTACAAGTATTCATTTTTTTAAGTCTAAATCTGGATATAGCTAGTTTCATAATTAGGAAGGAAGGGTGCATAGCGGAACAGCTGGTTTTCTTATACAGTGCTGAACACCTGTCACTAATAAGACTAGTGCTAATCACCAGTGCTAATAAGAAGGACTACAGTACCATGAATGCTCTCCAGGAAGTCTGGCTCTGTATTCCTATTTGGGACACAAAGCCACCAAGAATGAAATCAGATGATCAGGCAATAAAATCCTTAAGAAAATAAAAATATATTACCAAAAAAAAAAATACTTTCCAGCTTAAATTTATCTTTGAAATTATTCATGGAGTAGATTACTCTTGACTACTTCATACCTRCTATCTCTTTACATGCTATGTTGTAGCAAATCTGTCATATGTCTGTAACCATAGCTCATTCATTCTTTGAAAGAYAAATGAAGGAAAGTTGAGTAATTCTTTTTACTTCCTTATTATTTGATCTTCTCTTGAGACAAAGAATTATACTTTGCTGTATATTGCTGAACACAGAAAAATGTTTGTTTTAAACAAGGAAGGAATAGATAAGTTCCTGTCATGTAGGTTTTCAGCCCACAACTGGGTTCAGCTSAGGTACTCAAATTCAGTCCAAATGCCATTTGTTCCTCCTACCACAGGTACTATTACATAGATTGTTCCAATTATGGATTTACAGTTTCTTTATGAAGGTAGTTTCAGTTTTTACAGTGAATATGACATGCAAAAAACCTGCAAAATCAACAATATAGCTTGCCTATTGATTGTGTATCTACAATGAGCCATGAAACTTAACCATAATAATGAAACTTCTTCATAGAATTACTACCTCAAGACTCAAAATGAATGAACAGGGAGAGCAGTCTTATGGTTTTTATACAAATATTGGTTATATATTCATTCCTTCAGGAAGAAATTATGTTGTGAACTTTATAGTGAAATGGGTTTTTTTTTGAAATGTAACATTTTGATACACCAACTGACAGTTAATGGAAGTTTAGGGACAAAATTTGTTTTTGGTCACAAYGGTCTGGATTTGCAATGTGCATTAATATAGACTAACATCACCAAGTACAGAGCTGTGTAAGCAACAACAATAGAGTGTGCATGAGTACTGGTATTGGTATATGTTAACAAAGATGAATACTGACATCTTTAGAAATAAATGGCTCTCAATTAATGTGAGTAATCTCATTATTTTCACTATGTTTTTTAAAAATGTAAAGTCTGTTTAAATTATGAAAAATAAAGTGTTTTWATGTAAACAATTGTGAGAAGAACTTTTTCTTGTTTTTTTATGGGTTATAATGTGGATAGGTTCTGTCTAATCTATAATTCCTTCCAGATAGCAGTGGTGTGTTGTTATGCAAATGTCACYACTTTCGTATTGCTAAGAATGTGAACAGATCTTGACACACTATTCACCTCTACCTCTTGCAGTCAGCTTTGTAAAAGGACATTAATACAATCATGTATTTTTCCCTTTGGTCCTTGCTCCAGATGTGACTCAAAATTTCTTGACTCAAGAAAGAATATGGAGGAAAGCAAAGGCTGTAATATTTAGCCTGAACTTTGATATCAGACTTAGCCATCTATGAATACATTGCTAAAAGAATACTACTTTATGAATGCGTTCCATAAARGATAAATCATGTTGTTCACAATGCAGTTGTTCCAAGAGCAGAACAGGTCTGCATTAGATTAAACTCGTGACAGAGTTTACATTCTGTATCTCTACAGCATGAGGATCAGACTCTTTTAGAAAWTTTCTCCTCCTCCTGATACCACAGATCAGAAAGTTATATGGCTGACAAGCCACGAAACCTGTTCCTTTTCCTGAACATTTTCTGTGCAAAATAATGTCAGCTCAAATTTAACATAACGTTAAGAACTTATGCCTTTTAATCTCATCCCCTATTTCAAGATTGTGTAATGAAAACAGACTGTGTCTAAGGTGCACCTGACAAGTCCCTGGATTTCTGAGTTGTTATTGCATATTATTCCTTTATCTCTCTGATTTTACTTGTTTTCAGTGTCTGGAGTGCTTTGGAATGAAAGCAGAATCAAACGCCAGTCTTGTCTTAAAATTAAAGGTGTTTTTATTACTCAAAATTGCCAACATTTTTATTTATTTATTTTGTTGGAAAACTTGTGCTTAGTTGATAGAATGTTCCACAGTAGCAATGCAGGAATTCCTGTACTGCTGGAGACCTATAATCCACRCAGCCAATATCTTTCCTCTCCCTCACAGTGACCAACATCAAGGTACCGTAGGAGAAAGCACCAGATGCCCTGCAATCTGCAGATTTAAAAAAACTGCCCTAGGCAGGATATCTTTTACTCCAGACAGTCATGGCAGGTCTCATTTTGCTTAATATTGACATAAACATTATAGATATCTGCAGCTGGGCTGGTCATTTAGACTTCTCTTCTAGGTATAGGATACAATAAAGYATTTCTAGAACACAAGTCATCAGACGTATTTTAAAATACCTAATTCTCTCTATTGAAGACAGAATTAAATGAGGACGTGAGCTCATTAATTTTTCCACTATACACATCCCCAAAGTAAGTGAAATACAGTCTTTCTTCAGAAAATAGTTTAAACCCTGAAATAAGCATGTTCTAAAAGTCCATGATGGAAAATTAATGAGCAATGCAAGCAATATATTGGTACTTCAACATAACTGCGAAAGCACATTGCAAGTTAATTCCAGTTTAACAATATTAATCCTTGAAAAGCCTTTGCTTATTAGCCAGAGTACTGGGGAAATGGGTCAATGAGGTTGTTTATGAAACAGAAGCTGAAGCAAACAGAAAGACACTCTTATCAGCACCTGAGTGTAAAATAAGCACCAATTGCAGTTCACCCTGTATGTGATTCACTGCAGGAATTAGAGAAGGTAATTGCTAAAGGGAGGACACCAGAAATGTGAGCCAGCTACATGCAAAAGGAATGTAAACAACTCAGCATTCCTCACTGCACTTACAGCCATGGTAACGATAACAACCTCCTCCTTGCTGACATACTTTGCAGGTCAGCTTTGCCTCTCCTGTACATATAGACACTGAGCTCCTTCCAGATGCTTTTGGAAGTCTTTATCCGTCTAGCCAAGGAACAGTAACAGATCTTCTCCCCTACCTCCCTGGCATGCTGGGATAGTGATAATACTGAATGTATTCGTCCTTCAAAACCCCTTTCTAGGGACCAAGCTGGCCAGTCATGCAGGTCGAAATATCTATGGTCCTCCTTTCTTTTATATTGAAAAAAATCACAATTACACTTTCTTTTTGTGAGAGTAGATGAATCATTTTAAAGTATTGCGCATTTATAGTGTTAGCATTGTGGAAAAAAATTGAAAGTTCCAGTAATAATATCAGTATATTCTTAAGAGTCAGATCTGCATTCCATATATCTTTGTCTCCTATTGCTGAGAACTAAACTAACAAATTAGAATAAACTCTTAAAGCATATGGAATCCTCAGCCTTTGTCATATCCTAAATTAATACTGCTGTTTTAATCCTGCTTATTTTGTTGCTTCAATGCGGTTACTTCATCTGGGATTCTTACAGATCAATGTAAGACAAGCATCACATATAACGTAATGGATCAGACAACTGTTATGTGTGGTCATGTTCAGAAGAACAAGACCCTCCCAAGCAGCTTTGAAAGTTAGCGTATACTGATTGTCCACCTGTCCCTCTTTTATCAATAACCAAAGTATTACTCATCAAAGCATCTGACCATTGACGTTCTTTTACCAGTTATTTCTCCAAACCCGACCTTATGCATAATTCATTTTCATTATTCCTTCTATATATAGATGATAGTGCTTAGATATGCAAAATCTCTACACCGAAAGAAACTATTAAAAAAAAAARRAAGAAAAAAGGAAAAGTTGYGTTCCCTTTGGAAGAGTGTAGCAAGGTTCTTAAAACTGATTCTTTCTGCTTCTTTAAGGACATTGAGGATATAATTCACACTGAAGCTACAGAAGAAGGGGTTATAGAGTAAACTGCCAGAACCATATGTTATTCACCCAGAGTCCTGAAAAGAATTCAAGGATACAATGCCTGAGCTATTAACTGTGGTATGAAATCTTTCAATTAGAACTGCTCAACTCTCAGACGATGGGAAGCTGGTTAATATGATGCCAAATTTTAAGAATGATTTCAGGGTAAATCTGGAGAAATGCTGATCTGTAATTCTGACAGCCATACGACACAAATCAGGCAATCTGTAATAAATAATAGACTTAGTATGACATATGTCATATATTAGAGGAGATCAAGCATGGCTCTTATATRGGTTAATCATAACTAACAAACCTTCTAGAGCTCTCTAGTGAGATCAACAGTCATATGGAGAAGGCAGAGCTGGTTCATAAAATATATTTGAATCTCTAAACTGCATTTCAAATATTCACTTGGATAATTTTTTTTTTTTTTTAATTAAATGGCCATTAAGTAGATGCTCATATTGATAAATATATGGTTAAGAAACAGAAAACAGAAGATTTAGTACATGGTCATTGTTATGAATGGAGTGAAATCACTGAGCACAACAGAATACTTCAGTGATYTGTGCTGTTAACGTATCTATAAATGATCTGGAAAGGGCAATTAGCTAAAGTGTCAAAATCTGCTGAGAAATCTAAGTCATTCATGGCTGTAAAGAATGCAAGGTGACCATGTAGCATTGCAGAAGGACCTAGGCAAGTCCTGGCTGTACTGAATACCRGACTGACAAAATGGAAGATGAGGTTAAGTATAGATAAATGTAAAGTAATATATCCAAGAGGAACGATCCTCATTTTTAACATGTAGTACTGGCTTACCAGTACTCCTCTAGAGTGAAGTTTAATAGTAAATTMTGTGGAAATGTTGGCTAAAGGCTCACTACAATTAAAAAGCAAAGCAAATATTAAACAGTATTAGAAAAGAAATAGAGGACAAACTAGAAAACAGCATTATGCTGCTAYGATCTAGTACTGCTTTTTATTTGCAAAATCAGGAAGAAGGTATTCAATATTTTCTTGAAGGGTATTAAAAATAATAACAGAAATACCTCTGTGAAGTCAGTTTTTTTGTGTTAAAGCCATTTTAAAGGTCACCAGTTCTAAAGTGTAATGATAAGTGTTAATAGTCCTTGCTAATTAGAATAGCCTCCTACACACTGTGACTGCTTTTTAAAAGCACTTGTTCCCTTTCTTTGAGAAAATGAGTTTTGCAACTAACAGCAAATTCTGAAGTTGGTCCCCAGTTATAAACAAATGCAGATGTAAGCTCTCCTCTCTCTCTCTCTCTTTGTTGTTTTTCCCCCCTTTCCTTCCTGGCCACAGCACAGTGGGAGAGGTAGCAACTGGAAGTGTTGAAACCAGGCCACTACAAAATAATTGCAACTGCATTAGCACCAGAAATGTTTTAGAACCAATTAATTGGGAAATTCACTAAAAGCCCCATTATCTCTTTWAAAGAGCTTTACACGCTTATGTCATGCAGCTCATAAATAACAGGGATCTAAAAGGAAATCCCTTTGTAAATTGTTCTTCAGACTTGTAAGAGTAGGTGCCAGTCATGGAGCTATTGAAACATAAATTAATGTTCAGAATAAAAGCACCATGGAATGAATTATGATCTCATTTTGGAAAYGACCGTGGGTGTAGATGGAAAAAATTGGCTGGACTGGTTATGTTACAGACACACAAGGGAAYGGAGGAGATTTGGATTAAACAAGGGGATGTCAACCATTTTTTATTGTTGATTTAAAGATGTTGTTAAAGTAAGACACAGTGGAGAGAAAGCAAAAGGGGGCACATAAGTACATATAAAGTCATATAGTTAAATGACGAAAACCAGAAGGAATGCAAATAGACCAGCAATCCATGCTTACTTTAGCAGCAGCCAGTCAAAGAGCTATGTAGTACAATAAATCAGCTGGATTACAAGTCAAGAAGCAGGCAGCCAGCCAACTAAACCTGTGGCTACAGTGTCAGGTGTAGCATCACTGCATGAATGAGTGAACATTTTGAGACATCAGGCCCCTCCAGAAAACCAGCTTCATCATTTGTATTTGAGATCAAGCTTAATTGCCATCTTGCAAATTTTTGTGGTCTAGAGTGATAATTTCAGTAAGGTCCAAATTGACCTTGTTCCTGAGATAGATGGGAGAATTTGGAGTGAAACTTCTGTTGTACTTTTTACATTTGGAATCTTATCTAGGTTTAATCTTAATCTTAAATAGTTTTTGTGAACTGCTGTTTGGTGACATTTTAATTACTATTAACTATCAATAGAGTATAACAAGAGCTAACTTCACRGAAACAAGCTGTGATTCATTTTAATACATTCTCTGTCACAGTGCCCATGCCAGGTAGACAAGAAACTTTATCAAGAACAGCCACAGAATAATCAGACGCAGCAGACCCCATCAGGAGAAGGTTAACGTGGTGAGCGAAACTGCACCTTTTTCCACACTTCCCCATTGTGGAATTCTCATTTGGTCTTTCTGCAGATGTTACAGTATTCTAAAAAAATGATTATGGTTAAGACACCAGGGAACGGGACGTAGGACTTTTCAGGGATATATAGACATGCAGGAGCATGTATGCRCTAGTCAGAAATATGAATATTTAAGGGGTGCTTCTACTAAAATATAGGGTTATATGTGGTAAACAAACTGGCTTTAGTGACAGAACTGCACCCTAACTTTATGTTAAATTCCTTTTCTTTGGGATTGTTGCTATAGAGGAAAACAAGGCAATCATTTTCCTTGAAGAAAGAAAATTCACAAAAAAAAACCCTCACTGAAGTGAGTTCAGCAATGTAGTTACTGTCCTTAGTTTTGCAGTGGTTATGTTTTAGCCTTTGGGTGTCAGGCTTTCATTTCATACTAGCAAATATTTCCTGGATTCCTGCATTTTTATTTCTTCTGTGGTGGTTAACATTTTACTCCTGTCTATTTTTTCCCTTTTTTTTCCTTTCATTTTGTTATCCTTACACCTCTGTCTCATGCTCTAACAGGCAGATTGAAGTTGAGTTTATGCTGAAGATATCCCAAYAGGAACATCAGGCAGCAGCACAGCTTTCATTTGTTGCTTCTTCAACAGACGGTAACAATTCTGTTTTGCTAATTTTGACAGAGAATGTTTCAGATAAAATTGCTGAAAAGCATCCAGTCTCATACTAGTTAGTGACTCCTTGGATGATACCATGCCAAGAAATTTTGTTTGTCTTATGCAAATTAATGGAACAACTTTGTAGAGAAAGGAATGGAAAACTAGCAAACCTCTCACATTTATCCACCATTAACATTCAAATGTCTTTCAAGAAGCATTCTTTTAATGTATGTTGTCTTATTCACAATGGAGAGAGAGGTAACAGTAAAACTAGTAATGGGATTCGTACATAACCTCTGTCAAGCTGACATAGATCTGGAGAACATAGATCTGAGGGGGCATTAGCTGCAAGTGTATTCACAGATGAATGTTGGTTCACTCTCATTGTACTCAACGTCTCAACAGTTTAACATTTTTTAATGCTTTAAAATATGTAAGTAAGGACTGCTGGAGTTGAATTGCAAGACTCTTCTGACTCATCATTGCGTTACAAAGTTGTCACCACCTTTTGATTTCTGATATAATCTAGAAGAGATCTGGTAACTCTGCATTGTATCTTGTTTCTTGAGCTAAGAGCAAATTATCTGAAGAATGTGATGTAGYGAGAAGCAAAACTATTCACATATTTGTACTAAAACACCCATAATAAAGTTCTAGGCATAACAAGGACCGTGTTATTGCCTAAATATCAAATACAGTACAGGATTTATGGTCCTAGCTTCTGTTCCTGTTCCTGCAGCCAAAAAGGATTTAAACCCATATGTCTCCTGAGAGAGCTATCAAGCTATGCAACTGAGATAGGTGGCTTCTTCTGTTGCTTGTGTTGTTCTGTTTCGTTTTGTATTGTATAATAAAATATTCATTAAGGCATTAAAATTTGCTATATAGGCTGATAATTAGACCGGTCATCTGAATTCTAATTCCTGTGCCAATTAGTATTTCAGTATGAAGGCATCCATCAGCTTGGATTCAAATCTCTATTCTAAATCAGATGACTGTCCTAAACTACCAGCCATAGAGGCAATCTCATTTTGGCTCAATGAATATTTAATCAAGTCCAAAGTGAGGAGAGAGAGAGCAATGTTATCTGAGCAGCTAGAAAATATGGTCACTACAGAGCCAAGGCCTCAACTGTGAAACTTGCAGAGATTCCAGGCTCCTAAATCCACATGAGTCCATCTGCTGACTTGTGAATGTGAAAGTGCTGGAAACCTTCAGGCAAGCTGTAAAGCAGATAGGGCTCTGTGGGTCTTTGTTCTCTCACCTATTTATTTATTCATTAATCAGGTGCTAAAGGAGTCAGGAGGTAGRCTGGCAGGTAATTAGGAAGTTCTAAGACATTTTTAGTATGAGCAGATACATCAAAATCCTATCTATATTATCCTGCAACTTCACTATGATCTCTGAAAAATGTTTTGTTTTTACTGATTCAGCATTCTTCAATGAAATATGCAAAAAAAAAAAATGTATTTTCCAAACAGCTAAATGTTTACTTCACAGGCTCAATTCACTACACTGAGTATAGCCGGATAGCTGAATGACACGCACTGAAGGAGAACTCTCCATAGATGAACATGACAGACTGTGTCACTGGCTTCTYGTACATACACGCTTTGGTGAAGAACGTGTTCCTGATATTTGCGTAAACTAGGATGCCAGGGTCTTATTGCTCTGAGTGAGAGGATAAGATGAGCCGATCAGCGTGCCAAGTTCCTGTAACTCATCGCTTTCTATTCCCTGTGAAGTGGCATTCCCCCACTCTGGCTGCCAAAAGCTGGTTTCTATTTCACAGTCCCAAGGATGGTGTGAAATCTCATTTATTTATTACCTGCTTCTTATGCTATCTGCCGCAAAACCTATTTCTGATTTGCACTTTGCTTCAACTATTCAAGTTCAGCTACTAATAAATTCTCTTTCTCTCTTACTCTCTTGCTCTTTTTTTTTCCTGCTCCTTCTTTCCTTTCTTGCTCCCGTCCCCTTTGGGCATATTTCCAAGTGTGAGCAAAAAAATGGGTCCTGAGCCACATACAATAGGCAGTGCATGCTGTGTTTCATTCTTCTTTCAGAGAGAGTGAAATATAAGACATAGACTGGTACTGTCTGAAGTCAAAGCTGTTCAAAAAGGTATGTTAGTATATTACGTTGTATTTTTCTCCAATACTGGCACTTAGATTCTGGTAATACTTACATATAAGTCTTCAGTAACTTAATGAAACCCACCATGTATTGCAAGTTGCACTTAGAACAAGCAGGTGTAATCCTTGGAAGATAAATATAATCCAGTCACTAGCGCTGATTTCTTTCGCATTTTATCAAACTCCCTGTTGTAGCAACAGTCTTATGCTGTTTTTCCATTCTGCTTAACCAGCAGATGACTCAGTCTACAGACCAAGATAATGTAGTACAATTATAGCATTCAAAATGGTTTATGTGTGACTACTCAAAGCTTGTCTTCGCTCTGTTTATTGGCTACTAGCACACTAAGCTAAATGCAAGTTAACAAATTCCTAAAAATACCCCAGGGATGAATCATCCCTTTCAAAAAGGTTCTGGAGAGTGTTTACCACTGTGATGGTAAGTCACGGGGTAGTGGGGAAGCCAATTTCTGTTACAGAAAGAGACAACTTGAGTCAGCCAAATGCTATGTTACAGATTCTGAATGCTTTGCTTAGAAAACGGCTATTATGAGTTAATGTCCTCAAGCTTGGGCAACTAAAGGCAATTACCAAAACAAAATTTTCCCAAGGTATCCACATATCTTACAAGTCTGATTTCTGTCATCCTCCTCAGGAACTCAGCAGTCAGGATTTTCTCCTTAGTTACTCCCAAATCCTAAGTAACTCATCTGTTAATTGGAAACAGTGGAAATTGCAGAGCCTGTTCACTTTGAATTTAACTGCTTGTTTTTCAATGCTGAAATTTGAAAATTTGTGTACCAATTCATTGCATAGAAATGTTTTTAAACATTCTCRGCTACCTGCAGAGCAGACTGAAACATTTTTGAAAGAAAGAGATTGTGATGCTGTATCTCACTCTTAAAAATTTTGTTTGATATATTCAGCATTAAATGAAAAGAGCTAGAAATGTAATAATTAATGATGAATAATAATAAAATCTTGGTGAAAATCACATTGATATTTCAACTTTTGCCCTGTAGTAAACAATAATGAACTATAATAAATCTAATATCTAGATATGTTTAGTCCCACTACATTATTACATTATTGTGTTGATTTAATTTGATTGAAAATTTACTGTAAGCTGAAGTGTTAAGAAATGTCTGAAATCTGCGTTTACGCAGATCTTTCTGGTCGCTAGACTATTGTTCTACGTTTACCTTTTGGTCCCCGGCAGATGGCTCAGGYAGACGTGCTCTGCGGATCTCACCGATGGGGCTGAAGGAGCTGCCTCCGCTCGTGTTCGGCCGTGCTCCTCCTGCGGCACTTACTGTCCTCGCACATCTGAGACACCAAAACTGGTGATGTGGCCGCGCCGGGGCCTCGCTTCCGCTCCGTTTTGGGCAACAAGCACATGTACCTAATTAGCTCAAATAGCCTGGGTCTGCTAGATACAGCTAATGAGAACATGGGAGCACCTTTGCACAACTCAGCTATTAGGGTGGAAGAATAAGCTCCTCAAGCTCTTATGTTACGTACAGCGGGAGCTTGGATGGGAGAATCCAAACCCTGGTCTGCTTCAGTGCAAAACCAGATGAAGTYAAACATTTTGAAAAGTTAACTAAAAGCCATGACAGGTCTTGCACATTTGAATCTTAACAAGATGAGAGATATGGCCATGTTGTTTAGATAAATGTGGAAGGGCTAGTATAAAACACTTTTTAGAAATCCTGAATCCAGTAATTGATCATACAGGRTGCACCTCACAGACCAGCCCCAATACACCTCTTTTCATGCATCACCTTCCATTTTCAAGAGTGCTATCTATTACTCAGCACWGAGCAAGAAAGGCAGACACATGTTATGGCTAATTAGAATAAAACATGACAAATAAAATTAATAAACAGAAATTTTAAAATGACATTTTTGCAATAGTTGCAGTGCAAGTGATACTATACTCTGTCCTCTTGCTCTCTGGGCATTGTGCGTTATAACAAAGTGAGAAATTTATAATTTCTCACCAGTAAATAGTGAAACGTATTATATGAAAGGATATAAATTAAAATCTTCCCTTTCACAAATCAGATATCTTTGATACTTTGCATGGAAACTACTGACTGCTTAGAGAAGGTTACTCCATTTTTTTCACTGTAAAAGAGTTCAATAAACCCTTATTTCTGACTTAAAAACTTATCTTATGCTTGTCAGTATAATTACAATTTAATCATAATCTGTTTGTTCCTTGACTCCTCCCTCTCACAACTGCACTTTAATAAGCAGGCTGATGCTTGTGTTGAGACTGTTATAAATCTTTAAGAAAGTAGTCTATTAAAAGGCTCACTTTAGCTCACACATCTCTAGTCAGAGGGGAAAGTGTCATATAAGATGTGCTACTGCCATATTTGAACAGATAAATCTGGGGAATTGCCTGCTGGAAAAAGAATTCCGTGAAGAGTAAATGAGGATATCTTTAGATAATCGCCTATGTTTGAGACTCTCAAGCATGTCCCAGAAATGTTTGTGGTAGTAAAACCTCCCACCYGATCCCTGTGGAAGCGCGGAGGAAAGGCTGCCGCTGCGCTGAAGCTGGGAGCTTTCTAGCCGCGGCCGCCCGGTGAAAGCCGTTCGCAAAACCGTTGCTTTTACGTAGCCCGGGCTCCAAGCCCTTGGCTCCTGCGCCTCGTCAGACGATCCATTTGCCATCCTTCCCAGACTGTGCATCGGAGGAGGGGCTGTAACGTGCCTGCACAGACAGAAACGCAAAATACACGAGACTGCCGGCAGGACTCGGCTTAACGGCCTTCTCGGAGGTGTTTCTCAAACCACACGTGTCTCACCCACATCACTGGCACTGAGGATGGCTCAGGACACTCAGTGTGACCACTGGAAAGCTCGGATCTTACCAGAGAGTCCAAGCACCTACAGGGCCACGAGTTAGCGATAAGAGTTTGAAAACATCAGGCTTCTTTCAAATTTCTTATTTCACTTCTTCAGAGCTGCGTGAAGGAAGCCAGGGGTCTGAGTAGACCTCTCATAAATTTTAGAACCAAAGAAATCCGTAATCACTAGCGTCACCTGAAATTTCAGGTTAACAGGAAGGCCCCCAAACCGAGAAAAGACTGTGGGGTTATCTAATAACCACAGAAGGAATAGGTATCAATGAAAAGCTGGTAATGAGAAATTAATTAGCATTTGGGAAAGAAAACTGTTTAAAAGCTAGAATGGCCTGGGGAAAAAAAAAACAACAACAAAAAATAAAACCCCGATAATGACTCATTTTTCACCCCAATCCTAATTCAAACKCTGCTAAAGAAATTTTTAAAAAAGTCAATAAAAATGTGAAGCAGAAATACCACATATGTCAAAGCATACGTGAACATGTGAACAAGTACAAATGCACAAAAGTACATCATCACACACTGTTTTTTTATATATTTTTAGCTGACATTTAGGAAGAGATAACATAATTCCCTTTATGTCCTTTTGATCCTTCAAAATAGTAAGTAATAAATGACTGGTGCATGAATGGTTTTGCAAGCACCTATAACTAGATTCAAGATTATTGAGATGTCAGATTCACAAAGTTTTACACTATTTTTTTCTCCTTCTCTGAAATGTGTAATGCTATTAAATTAACGTCTGAAAAACAGCAAAAATATGCTCTAGATTAAAATTATACACAAAGAAAGAATCAGCCCCTCAGAAAACTGCTCGTGAAAGTATAAACACAAATAATTGGCTTAACTGTATTTTTTTTTTTCAATTGAATATGTATTTGTTACAAATAGAGCTATCTTAATAACAGGGTTTCTGTTCGCTGGCAGCTCCTTCCCCTCCCACCCCCCCACCCCCCCCCAAAAAAAGACCCATCAGTAAATGTACAGGTATCAAAATACATTTCATATTGATTAAAACCAAAACATTTTGTTTAAAAAAAGCTGAAATGAAGTGTTATCTTTTTGAGTTTTACAAGAACAATTTGGCAAAGAGATGAATTTATGAAGTATTTCAGTACAGCTGTRCATATGTTTCTTACATGCAAAATTCTGGCTAAAAAAGGTTTGCACAAATCACAAATTAGAAAATCACAGGATGCTTAGCAACTGCAGAGAAAATTTCAGAATATAATTTTACACCGATAACACTAAAATCTGCTGTATGACACATTATTTTCTATTTTGGGCCTATTTCTATTTTTCTATTTTTCTTACTTATTTGTCATATTTTTTCCTCATTCTTTTCCTTTCTTTCTTTTTCTCAGCTTCTACCTATACCTCATTTGTTTTACTTTGGGTGCAAATGTTCTAACACTGAAATCAAGTTATCTCTATATCAAAAGTCATCTCAAAATCAAAGAGAAAATCATACTTTTGTCCCTAGGTATGTCAGATTTTGGTATGACCGGCATTATTATGTGCTGGATTAGTTTATATTTTTCATACTCCTCAAGAATTAGTTACTTTGTTGGCCTTCTAGGACTGGGAATAACTAAGCAAACAAATAGGAGAGAGAACCTTGCTCTGACTGTTAAACTAAGCAAACATGACAAGGAAATCACTAGGGTAGGCTCATACATATGCACTGTCAAGGTGCCATCTTGACAAAGTGTCTTTTTTCACTTTAGTCACACGTTTTATACTGTCAGCAGGTTTTAGAAGTGAAATAAATGTATTTCATTGTTGGAATTAAAAGGAAAGCTTTAAAATCCTTCTCTGTAGCTTTCTCAACATGGTATTAAGTAAAAATGCTGTTAATGCAAAAAGAAAAAAGGTGCAGAGAAAGGTCAGTGTGATAGGTTTAAAGAAGTGCTGCTGATGACTCATTAAAGTTAACTGCAATGATGATTTTAAACATCGTYGTTGCTTCCACCAGTCTCCTGCAGGCTCTCCAGCGAGGAACGAAGCACTGGGGTCTTGACATGAGATAAGCAAGTGCATAAAGTTCACAAGTGCTTAAATTCATCCTTCTTCACTGAAACACCAAACTATATCCTCTTAATTAAAACTACTTTATTGTAGTGCTGAGACAGGCTGAAATAGGGGAATGCTAGAGGCTTGATTTCAGGTGGTGATGGTGAGGGGAGCTGCGTTTCAGGCTCCGTGAGACTCTTGCTCCTGATGGCCACGGAGGTCTGAATACCAGCAGCGGAGTTAGGGGAGCTATTTGATACGTGCTTGCCTGGTGATTCACTCTGCTTTTTACAGACCTCATTAAAAATTTGGTCTCTTTGAAGTATTTTTTATTCTGCAGTATGTTGAGTTTGACTATGTGGAAGTGTGATATGTATTCTATTTCCTACAAAAAAGGGGGAGAAAAATCAGATGAATGCATCAACAAGCTGTATATTAGATGGACCTTAGCTGCAGACTGTGAACCTAGTATTTTGTAATATGGATATGCCACARTTTCAGGTAGCTTTGCAGTCCTCATTAACAGATATATAAGGAGAAAATGAGACCTTAAGTTGACCAAAGAAATATAAATTCTAATAAAGTAAATTTGCATGTTTGCTATTTTAGATTAAAAAATGGAGAATCAGYGAACAGCTGCTTTCTGTCCACCTGCAGCCGCTAGCTGCATTGCCTTTGTGTGTAGGAAAACATTTGGCCAGGTGCCCTGAAACTTCACCATGAACTGTTAACAAACCTGTGTGCATACACAGAGGAAAAGAAAAAAATAAATAGAGAGAGAGAGAGAGAGAGAGAGAGGAAAAGACTGAAAGGGGGAAATGGAGAAAAAAGAGAATGTGAACATCTGAGAAAAGAGGGAAATACTGTGGGAAGCTTCCCCTTTTCTGTCAAACCAAACCAAACAGAAGAAGAAGAAAATCCACCTGGTATGTGTGATTTTTAATTGATTGGAAAGATATTCCTGGAGGAATTATGGAATTTTTACGTTCAGGCGTAATTACCACCAATGTTTTAATTGGTGATGCCTTTGGGCAGCAATTACTCGTCTTTAGTTTTTAGGTACTGTTGTGTCAGTCAGATCAGCTACTGTATTCAGGGACAGTTATACTACCTAAACTGAGGAGAATACACACTGCAAGGCAAGTTGTTCCATCCATACCTTAAGGCACTGTCATTTCATCCAGCTGCTCTTTCCGTGACAGAGGACTGAAAGAGGTWACAGGAGAGATGAGGTATCTATTAACAGTGAAGATAAAAGGGAACAAATTTCTCCTCTTTTCCTTCACAGATTTTTATTCACAGATGTTCTTTGTTTTCTTCTATAATTGTTATTTATCATATTTATTAGTATAACATTAATGAACTAGCATAAAACATTTATTTTCTAAATTCAGCACAGCCTGCTTCCCTGCCTCTCTCTACATCTTCCTTCCTTCTTCCTTCCCTCTATCCCTTCCTTCCRTCTCTCTGTCCGTCCTTCCTGCAGGTCATCAAAACTAATTACAGCTTCCACAAATTTGTTCATGGGTATCTAGCCAAGAAAAGTTTCAGAAGATGTAAAATCTGTACTTGTATAAAATCAGTATAGGATTTTGCAAGGAGGTGGGGAGAATTTTTTATTTATTTATTTTTCCAGCTTTGTGTTGCCAGTTTGTATTTGTAATAGTCATAACTGAAACTTAACTTGTTTTTATAAGATCTTAAGGAGACATAATGTTTCCACTTCTTGACTGAGTGTACCTCTTAGAATCGTGATAGAAATTATGAATTTAAAAAGGATTTTCTATGAGCACTCCATATATTGATTTAAAATATTTGACAATGTTTCTAAAAATATTTTTTTAGATCTTTTTATTTTAGATCCACTGCTGTTCTTTATAAACACTCATGGTCCTACTTACTGGAAGTAGGAGTATAATTTTCTACTTTTAGTGATGGAAAGCTGAGTGAAAGAGCATTAAAGGACCTTGCCAGCTCACTGATGCACTTTAGTCACCGGACTGAACTGCATCAGAAGTGCATCTTGCTCCTGGAAAAGGATAACCATCCTGCCCACATCCTACCTCCACACCAAGCAAGACCTTTTCTGTAGGAAAGACACTTAGACATACAGTCTGTGAGGCAGGAACATCTTCACTGCACGTAGCACATTTCAGGTGGTGCCATGGGAAGTCTGTAGCAGACACAGACTTTTCCTGTGTCCTRACAAACTGATCTATCTTTCCTCCTAGGAAAATTACAAAATACTTATAATGATGAATTTAGGCAAAAATATCTAAAAGATATTAAAAAATAAAACTTTAACACCCAATGTTACCAAATATAATCATTATGATTATTATTTTTAGTATTGTATTAGCACCTAAACATCCCAGTTCTACATTTTATAAATTGTAGAAATATACAGTGAATGAATAGAGCCCAGCACTGCAGTGTCCAGCTAACAGCAGAGAAATAAAATATTTTTTCAGGGTGTTGCAGCTRATAACATGCTAGATCTTATTTCACAACCGGACATTTGTTTTTTGCATTGCTTTGCAAGTGACTTTATCACCTTCTGTTTGTTTTTGATTCACAAACTTAGAGTATGACTATTTTATTCCTTATTTTASTGCTTTTAGATCTGCAGGTGCAAGGAGCTATTTAAAGAAAAATAATCAAAGGAAACAGTGCTTTTCTTCATTAAAGAAAGCATCTGTAAAACATTTAGAGATATAAAAGGTCTATCTATCCCCTTGTAWTAGTTTCATTTTCTTTTATATAGAGACTGCAAAGTAAAATCTCATATCAACTACCAAATGAACCAGAGAGTTCTGGGTTAGTGCAGGAAGAACAAAGTCAATGAAGGTGAAACAGAAGATAGACATATATTATGCTTTTAAAATCCTAACCACATTATCCCTCAGAAAGAATCTGTCATCTTTTTTTTTAGAGTCTTTATCTAGACACTTTTCTAGCTTTTCTTTGTTGTATACTAAAGATGAGTTGTCTGATTCCTGAAAGTCACCCAAATAAAATCTTTATTTATACTGGAGATTAATTTTTTCCTTATTCCGCCAGAGAGCTGCAGGAAAAAAAAAAAAAAAAAAGGAGAGAGAGAGAAATACAACGTTCCAACTTCTGTGAGTGAAATAAAGCCATAGTTTTGTACATAAGGAAAAAAGAATACAATAAATTTGTTGGCTGTTTTTAAAGATGGTCATGTTCTCTTTAGACATTGAAGAGCAGTGTAAGTATCTTCTTTACAAGTAGAGAAAGAAGAAAAGCTTCAATTTACTACATATTCTTTATTTCATAGGCAGTGCTGAAAGGAAACCTGAAAATGAGTGGAAAGATAGAACAGTCACAGGATGGGTAACCTGCCTGGAGTGGGAGCACACGTGGTAATCAAGGAGGGCTAAGGGGGTATTAATATGTGCTTTGTTTGGGATGACTGATAGCATTGCAGCCATTGGATTTTTAAAGTAAATAGGCGAAGAGGTGAAACCTGCAGACTTCACTGCAGGGTCAGCGTAGAGGCTCAGCCATAGCCTAAGGTCTCAGCATGTGCCACAGGGAAGGCAGAGCAGAGGCCCTGGCCTGGGGTGTGCATTGCGTGGAGCAACTGAACACATGAACTTGGACTAAAAATTAGGCTGCTGCCTAATTTATACAAATAGCTCTGTGTATGAATTAATGAACACTCAGGGGTTATTGCAGACTTATTCAGACCCCCCTGCATGGTGTGTGACACTGTCATCATGCTCCTTTTCAACTGCAGTTCAGAGATACAACCGACTGAAAATGCCAAATTCAGGATCCAGGTCTCCTTATGCCACTCAAAATTGTAGTTTGCTCCTCAGCTGCCTCTGGATTGCTYCATCCTAGAGTGAAAGATACTTTACTGTAAATCCCTCACGTTCAGCAAAGTATTCTCCTAGTTGCAGTGCTGCAGCCCAGACCACATTCCAAGGCTTGAGCCATGAATGAAGAGATGTGAATGAAAAGATGTTTTACTAGCTAAAAACCATCCTATGTTAATACAATTACTTTCAATGCCAACGCAGACTGAGTAAAGAACGAACAGGKGAAGAATATTTGCAGTGTGCTCCAYTGCTCAGTATAACGACCACTGCTGCTCTCGTCCTTCCTCTCTGCTCTTTCTCCTTAAGAAGATTCAAACAGTAGCTGCAGGAATTTTACAGAAAGATTCAAATGGGGGTCAAAACGATCCTGTTAAAGTGTAGCAAGCTACTTATGTAAGAAAGAAGGCAAATAACATTCTCRTGCTATAGATTCCCACTGATAGGTGAGGTGAGGTGGAATCACCAAGTGAGTTATGTGGAACAAGCTACACCAGTGTTAAGCAACACTGTGTACATAACAACCTTCCATACTTATCTAAATAGATCTCAGTGCAGATCAGCTTGCCAAATCATATCCTAGTGACTATGTCTGTGGATAATACTTGACTATAGACACAACTTAAATATACCAAGCATATAGAAAGCCTAGTGCTATAAGCTATTTTTTTTTTCAAAGAGTTTCAGGTCACATTTACAAACCAAACAAATCCAGTCTGACCACGCTATGAGCAACATCATTCGCCTTATACAGATTGAGAAATTGCTGAGACAAAATGAAGGATTTGTTTAAGATAATGCTGAATTTTTTAAGAAAGACATGATTATTTGACTTTATGATTCTATAGCAAAAGCCATGTAGCAGCCAGCTACTGCCCTTTGAATTGTTCTGAAAGTCATTCTTTGAGTCTTCGCATTTTTGGTCCAATTGAACATATGTTAAATTGGTACTGACCACTAACAAATCATATCTATAGCCTTGAAATGGACCTATATTAGTTTTTAATACAACTTTATAGACTACTCTGATTTTATGCTCTGGATAAATGGATGCATGTTTTGGCATCCAGTGAGCTTGAATTTTTATGGCAAAAATAATCTACTGTGTTTGTTCCCTGCCACCCAAAATAACAATTTCTACTGTTAGTCTCCTTTAACAGCCAGGAGGTACCTCTGTACTTTTCTGTCCTATCTTATATAACTTCACCTTTTAAAAATTGTAGCAATAGATCTCTGACTAGTTTAAACAACATTTCTCAATTACATTGAGAAGCCGAACAGCTCATTCATAACTATTCATACCTTTCCATATTTCTTCATCATACATCATTTAATAGACTGTTTCTGGGTTAATCCTCTATGTTCTTTTGTTTCYAGGTGTGAATATTCATTTGGCTTAAGGAAAGACACTAATGTGGATTATCCTTTAAATGGTGCCCTAAGGTTAAATTGGTGGGAAAATAAAGGGTTCCAAAAAACAAACAAGAAAAAAAAGCACTGTCTCAAACTCTAGCCTACATTACACAAACTTTGTCTGTTAGAAAAAATATAAATATGAAACAGTATCCTTTGAAGATTATGCAGGTCTTTATAATGTGATAGTTCCTCTTCCTTCTCTGWACTTTTTCATAAAAAGCCAAGAGTTCTTTTTAAGACTGAGAAAATATACAGTAATAGTATAGACTGACCACAACTGAAGTTCCTAGTTAATATGCCATCAAGATGGAAAAAAGCAGTTTATACTTTTTAGAACTTTTTTTTTTTTAATTTATTTATCAGAAACAGGCTGTCCACAAAGTAGAATGGCCTCAACTGCAGCWGTTTACACCTTTTCACCTTTTGAAGGTTATCTTAGCAAACAGGAAGATCTAAAACTTTTTTTTCTMTATATTTTTTTTCTGTATAACTTCTGGAAGACTTTGACAAGTCTCAAGTCTGATGTGCCAGCTGGCAGAGTCGTCCAGAGATATTTTTTTTTTATAAATACATATGCATCTTGAACAGATAAGAAGAGATTTGAAAACCAGAGCTTGTRGAGTTCTCCTTCCACTGCAGCATGCTGTTTCTTTTTATGAACAGATAACTTAAGACAGGATTTTTCCTAGAGCTGCAAGAGGAACTAAGAAGGGCAAGTCTGGCCCATGCTACTCCTTAGGTGCTTCAGTTCTACTCAAATATACTTGTAGGTGATACCTTTAATACACCACTGTATTAATCATTGTGGACATGACATGTAGATAAGGTCAGAGAAGACCACAAACAGTTAAATGCTAAATATATTAGCTACTGCCATGGAAAGCAAGAARTTTCTCAGCTCTGTGTACAAAGTCTGATCTCTTCTCTGTGACCATACTTGATGAAGCTTTATAAAACATACAGTAAAGGAGGATTTTGCTTCAGGGCCAGTCTTTTGCTTACTGTGTCTTTGTATTAAGCAAGGAGAGATGGAACGTTACTTTCTGCACATACAGTAGAGTCAAAAAGATCAAGAAGTCTTTCATCTAATGCCTTTTACTGCTGCGTTTTTAATTCTTCATCTATTTTTGTGGCACTTGATTTTCTTGAACACATGAAGGAAAAGAACACTCAAGCAATATCAAAGTCACTGTTTTTTTTTTCTCATCTTTCTTCATTTCATTCTTCTTTCTCTGGCTTTAATCCCTGGGTATAGGGTGAGAAGCTATGAGCAGAACGTTGGCAGGAATAGAGAGTGAAGACAAATCTCACCTTGTCCTGTCCCTATGAAAACTGTTGACAAAATCTATTTCCAAGAATCATATGTAGTCTGTTTGCTTGAAAGGGTACATTATTCATATCCTAGCAGTCTTGTGGTATGAGCTGTTGGACATTGAAGGGGGCTTTTGTTACGGCTCAATGAGGAAAGTTTATTACTTTTAAGACATTTTGCTATTTGACTCTCCTTCCTTTATCCCCATCCCTGCTGTTTCCATTTGGAAATGTTGCTTTTTCTGTCCAGTTGATGTAGCTGGATGAAATAAATGACTGCATCAAATGACCATTTGAAAGTATCATGCAAAGGCAAGCAAAAAAGCTTGCTTTCTTTTGCTAGGAAAATCCCAAGCAATTACAAACTATCCAATACAGTGTTGTTTGCCTGGACTTTAGGATCATTTTCTGAAACACTGACTATGGTATCATTCTCTGTGTTTACAAGCAGCAACAGAATATGTGCACCATATAACAGTTGGTCCAGAGGCCCTTATAGCTACTTCACGCAAATTTTGTAAGAGATTTCTTAAAGGTGATTCTAATCTAGTCCCATAGACCAAACGCCTACCAGTGTTTCAGTTAAATGAAGCACACTTYTGTGCCACACCTTCGTATTTAGCTTTACATGGCAGGAATCCAGTTCAARCCCGCAGAGAGGGTTGGAGAGGACATGGGAAGATCTGCTGTTCCAGATCTGAATTAAAATGCTGMTAGAGAGGTATCTACAGACAGTAGTCCAATAGTCCAAGTCAGATGAAAGCTATAAGACAGGGTCACAGTAATGAAAGAATGGAATTGTTGGAAAAAGCAGCCAAMCTTTCTTCCTAGGACCCGAGCACTTTGTAATCTTTACTTCAATTTGGCTGTCGTATGTACCTGAGATGAAGGTAAATATTTAGACATATGCAGAGAAAAGCCATGAGAGAGATCTTTAATGTGATTCTATGTCCCAGACTGAGGYCATGCCCATCTTACTGTTTAAACTGTCCTGAAATCCTGTTGCTAATAAAGAGTCCACAGCCAGCAGTAGTCCTAGGAACAGTGATCTGAGATATCTTGCTTTTTGGTAGGTTTGCTGAGATTAGGCTATGAAATCACTTTCCTTATGCTATATATTAATAACACTGTTGGTAAGGGAAGAACATTTTTAAATAAATATATAAATATATATATTTATATCATTTATTTATTATAATTTATGATTCTTTTCTAATCATGCTAATCCTTTTTTAATGCATTTGAGATTTTAATTATTACAGTGGAAGATAAAATTAAAATTAGACACTGAGTATTAAGTCAATAGAAGTCAAATAAGTACTTCAATACTCACTTCTACTTGAATTACTCTTAAATAATACTATCCTGTACAATTTATGCTATTCCCTTCAATGCCTGATCCTCTCCCTCCTGCTGCCAGCAAAATTTTAGTAATGTCACTTGTGTAGGCTATTTAAGACAGTATAGGATTTGAGAAGATATTTGTGTATTTTTTTCCATGATGCACYGCACCAATCCTATGGAAACACTTTCACAACATTAGCAGAGGGGATAGCCAGAAAAAAGGCCAGCTGTGAAGGCGATCCATCATTCAGCAGATCCTATTCTTTCACACATGTGGGCAAAAAATTCAGAAAATATTTGCTAGTGTTTTAGACTACGCTGCTGTGGTCACAGGGTCTTTAGGACTTGCCTGCCTCATCCTGTGGGAGAAGAGCACGTGAGGTCTCAGCCAGGAACGAATCTTCAGGTACACGAAGGCAAACACTGCATGGGACGATGCCTACCCCATAGGTGGAATGAGCTAAGAGGCAAAGAGAATCAGTGCCCCGAGCTCCCTGCTGTCACACTGCTGTGCTAGTCACTTCAGAGCTAATTCAGATAAAATACACAAATCACAGCTGCTTCTGAGACGAAGAGAATGCATTCATAAATTCACTTACAGAGCTGCCTGTTTATTGTGTAGTCACTGCATTTATACAAAATAAATCACCAGACAAATCACCCTGCCCCAGAGAATCAGAGACATATCTACACAACTATTCAAAAACAGAGGGAAGTATAAACTTAATGTCTTATATCAAGCGGGATTCTTTTCTTTCCTTTCTTAAAAGTGACTTTTAAATTCTCCCCTTTTACATTTGAAAATTCAAGCAGTCTTACTCTATTGGTAAAACTTAATTGGCTTGATCTAGGCTTCATTGTTAACATTGAAAGAGAAAACCTGCCTTTCAGGTAATCATTTGAAATGTTGAAGAATGATTTAATGTCAACAAATTGAAGTTCCTCTCAAGCTGCTGTAGCTTTTATGAATCTGAATGAAGCACTTCTCAGTCTCTGAGAGTTGTATCTGAAACTGCAATATACATCCTGCTTCCAGTGTGACCTTTAAGGTTTTATTTTTTTGATAGGCTGCTGTTCACAGCAGGTAAAAGTGGCAAGCGGAAAGTTCTTTATGGTAGAATAAAAATATGTTTACCTAAAGAAAAAGAAATACAGAGTGTAGACTTTTATTTCTTTTAAAATTATAGGAAATCAGAAAAGGTACCTCAAAAGGCTTTTGAGGAACCTGGATCACCACCTGTGTGTGAGATTAATTCCTTCATTTTGTGGTTTGAGAATTATTTACTAATATACATTTTTCTGTCAGGAAAGGTGCTAGACTTGTTGAAACAGAAACCTACTTTTTCTCTAGCGGAGTGATGAAAGAGTAGTTCAATATTATTTAAATAGGAACTAATGCACTGTGGGTCTATGTCTCCTTGAACTGACTAGACATAAGCATAGCATCCTACCTTTGCTCTTTCATAAGAATCGTTACGAGACAGCAAGRGTAGCTAGAGGTAATATGGTTTAGCATAGGGCTATTCCTTATTTTGGTTGAAGACTAGTGAGACCACTTATTAGGCCATTCTAATTAGTAACCTCAGGTCACTGTCTAAGGGGAATTATAGTGATGCTTCCATGTGTGTGTTTGGGATGCCTTATGGACTGGAACAAGAGGTACACAGTCTCTTGACAAAGTCTTGGTATATCACAGCTGTGACACTGTCCAGGTTTTGGCAAATGTACTTGGGGTTCAGATCYCAAATGCAGTCTGTCATTCGACATATTGATCTGATTAACAATCTGCTGAGGAGGGGACTCAGAAAACGTAAGCCTCATTCCTAGATCTGCCTTTGGTTTTTGGTGTGACTTTGATCATTTTGCTCCTTTGCTTATTTCTTCGGAAATAGATTTCAAATGCTGCAGTTTAACCCTAGCGTCCTGTGCTTAACTACATTTTTAACCACTCACCTTATATGGTAAGTTRTTTACATTATCCATCAGCGTGTGGCACATCTGCTTGGACTGAAATGAGCAAGATTTGCCATTTGCCAGAGCGCAGTAGTAGAGTACCCGTGAAGAGAAAAATCACAAGCAGCAAGCTTTGCAACTGAGCAAGCTTGCAACTCCCCGTGTGTATTCAGAGCCAACACTGAGCAAGTTCTGAGCAAGCTGAATTAGTGAGGTCAGAGGTAGAAAAATAAAGTAAATTCAGCCCAAAGTCCATCTGAAAGCAGACAAGAGAGATTTATTTCAGCTTTTCAAAAACTTGTAAGACAGCCAGTTGCTGCTGTTTTTGGTAAGGTAGAATTATCCCTACTGTCTATGGAAATCCAAAAAACCATAGCCTTCAGTAAATGAGTTTCAGAAAACTCACACTCAGCAGGAAGAGTAACTGCCAAAGTAATTATTTCAAGTTACCGAAAACACAGAGTGTGTGCGTACATACTGATATGCTCCAAGATGATGTAAATTGTTAATATTCCCTGCTCTCCCCAGACAGGGAATTGCCCTTTTGTGTCCAGTTTAGTTTATTATCATAATTCAACTCTGTGAAATCAGTGAACTATGTCACAGAAGGTTTTAAAATACAGCTTCTAGGCTTGCAGAATACTGTATCCTGTTTAGAGTTTTCCTAACAAATGTCCAGGAAAATCTCCAATGACAATGACTCTGGGACAGTTCAGCTGTCTCTGTTTCCACTGCCCTCCTACAAAGTTTCCAAGGAAATAACTCTGCTGTGGGTAAGTATACARTAAAATAATTCATGTTAGTTTTACATCACATTATATCAGATACAGATCTGGCCTGGTCAGAACTTCTATATCTAAAATTTGAAGATCTTTCTTTTAATTTATTTGATAGAGAAAATAATATCTTTTTATTCATTCCATTCATAGCATATAACAATTTATTAATAAACTAGTTATCCCCAAATATGTCTCTGAAATGAAAAGAAGAATGAAGTCTAGCTTATCTTAGTATAAATGGAAGTAGTAATTTATTAATCACAAAACTTCTATAGTGCTAATAGATACGTGGGGTTTGATCCTCCCTGGCACATTTCAGTGAATTGGCACTATTGATGCTCACTGAATTCAGGAATGAGCCCTCATATTTTGTGTATTTATGGATAACTGTGAAATCAGTATCTACTATAGTTAACATTCAGGTAAAGCAATTTCAGTTTTCATCATTTCTACAGAAATTTAATAGAGAAAATGTATTACTATTTAAAGTTAAGTTACTATATAGAGGGGAACAAATGGATTGGAAGCTCTATCCCTAGAGAAATTTAAACTCAAAATGACTGCAAACATTTAAAATATATATATATATAGTGAGAATAATGCACTGGATGTACAGGATGCAAATGCACTTTTCCTTCACAGTGGGTAGTGCTACTTACCTTGATGTTCACACTTTACAAAGTTCTCAAGTGAAAACGGTGTTGCATATACAGAGACTCTAGAATGTRTACACAAACCTTGATTTAAATCACCCAGTCATCCATGAGAGCTCTTTCCAAAGATGTTGGTTTCTTTCCGAATAGAGATGGTAGGAGAAAATACATGGGAAAGTGAGATAGCACAGCAAATCCAAATCTCAAATTATCTGACCCACATTTTGTTATTCAGAAATCATTCACAGCCAAGGAGCCCCAGAGAGGTTTTTATATTCAGTGTGTAAATTTTAACTGTTCTGCATTGCATAATGTAAATCTCTGCGTGTCATAACAACCAGTATTAGTTTTTTTTTTCAAGAACCTCTTAAAGATATAGCTGTCTGCATCTTCTTTCCTCAGCTAATAATAATAACAATAGCAATTAGCAATCAACAAGATACATAATTTTAAGTACACATAAACATGTAAATTTCTCACTAACTTTTCTGCAATGTATGCACACTGTTAAGGTTTCCGGCACTATTTTATAGGCCTGTCTTCCTTCAAGACTGCTGTTGTCAGACAGTGACAAACCCATCGGTTCTGGYTGTATCACGCTCTGATGCTCAGCCATCTCAATCTGCTGTGGTTGCTGTCTGAAAGCACACGYGCACACACACGCGCACACACACGCACAAGACAAAACGAAGCAACTCAAACCCAGGCCGCCCGTTTATCTCCTTTTGCTCGGAGATGTGGGGAAGGCTGTCACCCATCTCTCCTGTCTGTATCTGTCTGAAGTGATACTCTCACGTGTCTGGAGGCATCTTTGGATACCACTGTTGTTTAAAATATCTCTGCTCTCCACTGGAGAATCCATGCTATTATCTCCCCTGGATGGGTTACTCCTAGGACCTCTCATTAAATGGATCATTTTACAGTGCCTTGTTCATTTTTTCATAAATCTGAAAGTACTCAGAGGCTGTAACATCAATTTCTAACACTTTTGGCATCCTTTTTTTCCAAGTTTCTACTGAATAAAATACCAACAGGTCTCAATTTATGATTCATTGATGCTGTTCTCTAATTTAACATCATTAAATATGGCTCTGAGTTTGACTTTGAATCTTTTTACAAGACATTTTTTAACACTGTTTTATACTAAGTCATTAGACCGTATAGAGTAGTGATTTCAGCTGACACATCAAAATTCTACTTCCTTGCAAACTACTTAAATTCACGCCCAAACTGTACTTTCAGACATTATAGTTTTAGCTGTGCCATGTCTAATGAAAAAGACTTTTATTTCCTATTCACAATCTTTCAGTGGAATTTTGCAATATAGTTTAGAAAAATAATTGTGAATAAGTTCACAGTAGTTTTTCTGTTTACTCTTTCATGTTAATTTTTAACCCAACCAAAACAAATCTAAGCTTATGCTCATCCAGGTGGCCATTTGCCTGTATATCAATTTGAATCCTTCTGCTCAGTTTGGCATACAGGCACACCTTAACGATTTCCTCTATTGTGCTGTTTGCTTTAAGCTACTTAAAAATTCAGCCTATTTTTAAAATTTCCAGTTACTTTTACATATTTTTGTATGACTTAGAGTGATCATCATAAGGCCTTTGACAAAACCCCACTAATTATGAAGGATATTCTTTCATATATCTGATATCCCTTCTATATCTGATAACAGTACTAGATATATGCTTTTCTGTCAAGTAACTACTAAAATCCTTATTTTTCCCTTCACCTCTTGATCTCTCATCTCCATCCTTAGCAAATGCAGCAGCTGATATTTCAAGTCCAGATATTTTTTTAAAGACTCTGTTGATGTATATTGCCTYACCACCTTTTTATTGAGTTTTCTACCAAGTATTGCATCAACACTCCTAGGTTTATTCTTAATTTGCAAACTATGCACTTTGGAAAAAAAAAGTACTTTTGGAGAAAAGATATGCAAGACTTTTTCTGATAATTATAATAGGGTCTGTTTTAGCTAATAATGGATTTTCATAAATAAAGGTATATTCTTTTTATGCCGTGTGGTAAGGCTAGAGACTGTTCTACTATCTCGGCATACTGATAATTCATATTCATAAACTTTGGGCCTGGCATAAGAGTAGACTAATAGCAACATAGTACTAGTGGCTCAGYTGGGGAGGGCAGATTAGTTGCTTGTACTTATTTTTGTGTTGTTTTTGCTTCTTATCCACTGGCTACCAAAGACAGAGCACATGAATTGTCCTGGAATAGAGCCTAAACTTCCKCCTGACAGCTCAAGACTAACCACTAAGCTACAGAACCGTGCTCCATCATGCCTCCTCCTTTTCTGCTTCCGCAGTCTTCAGTTCACAATGACCCAGATTCAGTAGAAATACAGAGTGGTAGGAGATCAGCAGATCTTTCTTTTTTGTTAGCCTACTAGTTGAGCATTTATCCTGAGGTGTGGGGGATATAAACCCAACTCTCCTCTGCCTGAGGCAGATTTATTACACCTGATTGTTCCAGGCAACCTAGCCAGTAAGCCATAATGCATAAAAACRGGTAAGACAACCTTCTTCTCTAGTCCTCTTTGACAAATTCAGTGGCATCTTTTAATTTTATGCATGCATTAAACACATCCTAAAAATCACAGATTGCAAGGAGTATAGTTCATACTTACTCTATTAAATCATTAATATTGTGTAAAAGCAGTAGCACAAATGCAGTTGCTTAAGGATGTTTGAGCACCAATAGCCTCTCAGGCACAGAAGTGGATTGGAAGGGATGTTTTTGAATCTCTCTCTCTCTCTCTCTCCCCTGAGCAAAGACATAAATTCCTCTAGAGTTACTCTTTTGCTTATAAAGCATAATTTTGGATCTCTCCCTGAGTATCAGCTTTCTGTAACAGAAGGCTTTGAACAAAACCTAGCTCCTAGAAAAACCTCTAAAAGTTTCATATTTCTCCACATACCTCAGTGTTTTCTAACCTTCAGAGTGGGTTGAATAAGACACAGGCAGAATAATAAATAAATAAATAAGAGAATTAAAGATAGTGTTTTTTTAATTAATACTTTCACTTTTTATTAATACATTCAGGAAAATAAAAAAACCTTATGTACACTTCTGAGACATTCTGATAAGATTTATGAGTGTATTTAGTTTCATTTTCTCTTTGTCCATTCCAAGCTCTGACTGAGAACTGAACAGCAGCAAGCACAGCATTGATCTTTACAAYGCTTTCACAGAATCACAGAATCAAGACTGGCAGAAGTTGGAGGGCACCTCTGGAGATCATCTGGTCCAACTTCTCTGCTCAAGCCAGTCACCTAGAACAGGCTGCCCAGGATTATGTCCAGATGTTTTTTGAATATTATCAGGGATGAAGACTTGACAGCCTCTCTGGACAACCTATTCCWGTGTTCAGTCACCTTCACAGTAAAGAATTTTTTCCTCATATTCAAATAGAACTTCCTGTGTTTCAGCTTGTGCCCATTGCCTCTCACAGAATCACAGCATGGTCGAGGTTGGAAGGGACCTCTGGAGATTATCTAGTCCAGTATATAATACAGCTTGATAAAACACAGCACATAA
>NW_028186646.1:929447-1032892 GCF_003343005.1 Rhea americana
AGGAGAGAAGCGACTGCTCTTATAGATTCATTAGCAAAACTTCTTTTCACTTCAATGAATAAGAAACCTTGAAAATTTCCAGCTATTTATTTATTTGAACGGTTTAATTTATTGGTGCTATGTGTAAGATTCAGGAAAAAAAAAAAAAGAGACAATTTTCTCAGATTCATTRCCAGCCTTGAGATCAATTAGACCCCACTCTAATTAGGAGATGTGTTATTGTTACAWGATTGCTTCAGGATTGTGAACTTTTTTAAAGTAACCCATCAATTCCAAGTTTCTTAGAAGATATAATCATCAAACTTTCTGTTTATATATTAGTTCATTTGAAGAGGGATTATGTTTGAATTTGGTTTTCTGCAAAATACAGTGGGAGTTAGCACTGTAAGATACTTTGAAAAAACCCCAACAACTTAGCTCACACSGAAGATGTCTTAGGTTCATCTCTCTGGGCGTGTTTGTGTGAGTRTGTGTGTGTGTGCATTCGTGTTTGTTTTCAGTTTCTTGGCTACAGTGAGTGTAAAATGAGCTTTGATTTTTTTCACAAGTGCTATTGAAAGCACAGAAAAGAGCAGCAAAGTACATTGCAATAGTTAGATGGCAACTGTTTTGAAAGTTTTTTTTGATTGCTCTGTGTAATATTATATTCTTGAGAAAAAATACTACTTTGCTACTTCCCCCCCCCCCTTTGGAAACAAAACAAAGCTCTTGGCAAGGCAGCCTGCACTCACAGTCCGCTTCCTCCTTCTTTGTGAGCCCTGATGTCATCATCTGGCACACGGAAACCTATTGTTTCAGCAAGACTCCCATAAAAGGCCTTGCTGGGCTCCTGATTTACATGTTAAGAAATTGGATGGGAATTGCTTTCTGTAGTGACTCCCACTTTCCTCTCCGTTAAACATCATTTGGTAGTAAATATCCACAGGATACATTGTTATTCATGGTACATCCTGTCTACCACCTAAGCCCTCATTTTTTTTGTTTTCTGGAGCTCTCAATTTGAACAGAGTTTGCAAAATAAATGTCTTCTTTCCTTCTCTCCTTTCTCCTCCCTCTCTTTCCAAACATTACAAATGCTGGCTCTGATATTGGAACATTTCAATCCTAGAACAAAGACAACTTGTTTCTTTTCTTCAGAAGTAAACTCATAATGGTGGCATGCTTCCAGAGTGGTGTACTACTCCTTACAGAACTGTATTTACTATGCTTTAGACGAGTCATGGCAAAGCTATTCTATTTTGAAACTGCTCAGGATTTACTCCTTTTTCATCAAGTGTTCCCTTCTGGATTTCATGAAAGATCAGGGTTAAATCAGAAGGTAGAGGAAGTTTTGTTATTAAAAAGCTAAAAACAAACAAACAAATGAAAAAAACCCTACAATTCTCTAATAGATATTTATTTGGCCTTTGACAAATAACTTTATCTCAGTTTTTCATCTATACAATATATATATACATATATATATATATGCTATATATCTAGAATTTTAATAAATCTATTTTCTTAAGAATGCATATTTGAGAATTTTTCTTGCATTTTGTTTTAACTGATTCTAAAACTCTTTGGGGAAGAGTTCCACATGTGTACAAAACCCACTACAGTAGATTCCTGATCTCAATTGAACCCTTCATATGCTTTTGAAATAAAATATAATTAATAATAATTAAATCCCAAACCCCAAACAACCTTGAACTTGGTGAAAGTTCAGATTGTATCTTCATCATCCTCCTCTCTAACAGGATAAGCATATTAAAAACAATGCCAAAAATTCCTATGACTTTCAAAAAGTTAGAACCCCTCTCTAATGAGCCAAAACAATTCACTACATCATATCATTTGTTGTTCTTAGATCTGTGTTCTTCAGGGTTCTGGCAGTCCTCAGTTGCAGGGAAAAGCTTGATGATATGTTTACTTCAACTTTTTTAAAGCTTTTAAAATATGTATATTGTGAACATTTACCATCTGCATTTGTTAGAATGTGATAGGTAGGATCCCTGGTTGATGTGAGTAAATGTTGCTCTGATTTACACTGTATTAGATTTGGCTGTCTGCCTTTTAAATAAAAAGGGAGCTCAGATATTGTTGTAAGTACTGCTGTGAGCTATTTTTACTTAGTCAACCAAGAAAAAATATCACCACTCCAAATAAAGAGAGTTTTAACAAGTCCTGAGTAGGTACTCTGGGGCTGTGAAAAATCTGTTTCTTCTCAGTGAGCATCTGGAACCCCCAGTGGAGTTCTGGCCCGTTCCCATACACTTTTCTTCCAGTAATAACACTGGAGAGTGGCAGATTCCCATCAGCTCTGTGGAGCAGAACTGTAACCTCAGGAAGGAGTGAATAAACATCACTGCCAAGCAGCAGCTCCCGAGGAGCCGGGTGAAACTTCACGTGTTTAGTTCATGCGGAGAATGGAATGTTGACCAAGTTCATCTGAACAATTGGAAAAATATCCTGGATTTCATTAAAATGACTTTCTCCTTCTGAGGGCTTGAGAGCCACTTTCTTTTTCATGACAGCAATGTTTTCACACAACAAAATTGCCAAATAATGCTGAAGCAACCTTTACTCAGAGAATTTCTAAGCAACTGGCTTTTAATTAGACAAAGGATAAACATTTGTAGATATATTTTACATTGTGAGAACTATATAAAACTATAGTTTGTGTTTTATCAGAAAGAGTGTGTGCCTAAATGCCACRCCAATTTGATATTCAAAAACCTATTTATTGTTTAGAGAGTAGGAAGTTGATATCCTTTGCTACTGTTAAAATCCYGCTAACACAACTAAATGTTATTATTCAGTTAAAAATTTCACAAAGGAAGAAATATTAATGTGTGTAACAATATGTCTTCTAGTAGGTAATGCATGTTTTCAAGTAGGATCTTTGAAAGAATACAAATGTACTCCTCTGGAGCTTGGAATTAAAAAAAAATATATCAAGACAATAAGGAGAAAATGCTAGGGAGACAGAAACCGGTGAAAGAAACAGAGAGAACAGATATGATAGGAAAAGTTATATATAGTATGGAAAATAAGTTACAAGGATTTGAAAACATCTGGAATACATTTCTGGAATGTCTCTGAAAAACAAAACAAACCACAGGAGGAAAGTCAGACTAAGAGTTACTCAATTCTTTTCTTCCTTTCCTTTTTATAAAGGGGGAATGCAAAAATGTTTGATGTTAATGGAAAAATTCCTTCCAGTATATGTGTTCTGCCTTCATAAGCCTCAACTGAGTAAGCCCAAGMCTAATTTTAAACATTTTAACAGCTCCTTCAAAATCAATAGGATTATGCTYGTGTCAGAATTAGGTACATAAAAGGGTCTGAGTGAAAACTTCTTTCCAGTGATTTCAGCAAGCTTTGGACTAGGCTCCAAGTGCCTTGCCTTCAAAATTCTACACCTTAAAATTCACAGAATTCAAAGTGGCATTTTCTAAACTGAATGAGAGCTATAGAAAAACCCACATTGGAGCAAAGCCCAGTAAAGCATATTCTTGTCCTTGTTCAACCTCAGTGTGCAAGATGCCTGAAGGGTGGAGAGGCTACTCAAAGTCTGTAAAACGATAAACTACCCCTTAAAGGACCAAATAATTTTTAGTATGAATGGAGGAAGCATCCAAAAATAATCTTTTTCAGATGTCTAAACCATGATGTATGTGAAATGTATGTTATGCTTCATTTTACAAGTGTGTTTGTGTTGGTGACAAACTATTAACTTCTCTTTCTCAGCTATACATCCATCCTTAGGAAAATGTAAACATTCTGATGCTAAGCAAATATCAAGGTTTCTATCTAAAACAATGGCTTGCATCTCCTCTAGTTCCTTCTTGTTGAATGAGCAGTGTTACTCAGAGGCCATGAGTGCATCAACAAAGATAGYGTCATGAGAAAAGGATCAGTCCCAGTGTTTCTGAGGTTTTCCAAGCTGGAGAGTTTGCAGAATACTGTGAATTCTGGACCTGAAACAAGCTGACGTATTGCAAAGAAAGTCAGTTTGCTCTGAAAAACAAACAAAAACAATGCAAAAGTAACACCCTAGGGAATTTTGGATCTTCTTGCTTCCCACGCTCCACTATTCCCAATCCACTGTCCCTTCRTGCTGAGCAGCCCTTAGAAACCGTACTCCAGTTACCAATAATAGTAGAGAGTTTTCTCTGTGGCTATGCTTTCTAAGCCTACATTCTAGTTTAAGCTAACCTGAAAACTAAGAGATCTGAAAGATAAAGAAAATAAATAGCTGAGACAGGTGATCTTGTTCTATCGTGTGTGGTCAAGCTCAAGCCACTGACACCTTTTGTAAAGAATGGACGTGTTCTTCAACCCATTTTGTTTCTGTCTTCTTCCGCAATGCACTTCTAAGCAGCTACAACCCAATTAAACAGTTCTGCTTCTCAGACTTTCTCTTCCCTCAATGAATGATGTGTTCCCCACACATCTAATTCGTCCAATTTTTATCTGTGAAAAGCAAAGCTGAAAATTCTCCTCATTTCTACTAACTGACAGGGCTTTTTATCAGGTGGGGTTTCACAAGGATTTCAGACAGATGGCCCCAAGAGAAAAACCCAGAACCCGATGTTCAGTAGGTGGATTCCACATGCACAGAAAATTCCTGTGGTAGCGATGAAGCCACTTTTGTGCAAAATCTGAGCAGTTAGAGTATTCTCCCAGAAAGAGGAAGATTATGGTTCAATTCCCTGTTCATTTGCCAGGGTGATTGCCTGCATGATGAAACAATAGTCTGTTCTGAAGGGCTGAGGATGACGAGCTGGTTTATTGTGGTCTCAGCCAATGTGCAAAAGACAAGTGAGATTTCTTTGGTTGGAAAGTGGGAGAAGGTTTTGGCATCTTGTGGTTAGAGTTCTCACAGGAAAAGTTTAGTGATCCAAAAATTGTTGTCATCTTGTACAGTAAACTGAGATTGTATAAAATTCATGAGAAGGTATTTTGTGGTTAGCTATAATACAAAGAAAGCCTTTTCCTGTAAGTTCTTTATTAACACCTTCTTCTATGCAGGTAGAATATAAGCTTTACTGTAATGGACACTTTCTACTATAACTTATCTTGACAATATGCTATTAAATTTGCCAAGAACTAAAAATAACTCTTTGCAATATTTTAATTGATCATTCTCCTGCCAACATAATCTGAATGAATTCTATACTGTATCTGAACACAGACATAAGAATTAAATAACTGAAGTGTAATTTTCTTCAATTCTACAATTGCAGTTATGGACACTTCTATCAACTRGTAGAATTTGGTAAAGTATATTTAAAGGTTTAAGGAAGTTTAATGAACAGATCTTCTGATTAGAACATATTCCAAGTAGCTTGTGTCTGCCATCTCATTATTATCCTAGTAGTCTTCTTGTAGGAATGTGTAGGATTATTCCTTCTTCTGCCATAGCCTCCCTGACYGGTTTAGCTCAGCTGGTTAGAGCATGGTGCTACTAATGCCAAGATTGCGGGTTCAATCCCCATATGGGCTATGCTGAGGGTTGGACTAGATGATCTCCAGAGGTCTCTTCCAACCTTACCATTCTGATTCTATGACCTTTTCATCCAGTGCTTCTGTTGTCTTTGGATGGAATGACAGCTTCCTCTTTCCTTCCGCTTGGGACTTACAATGTGTATCCTGCTTCAAACTAGAACATGTAATCACAATAGGTATGAAGTTCACTTTTTAATATCTGTTTGCCAGATGCCTGCACTATGAGCATGAAATACCTGTGAAATCCTCCCGTACAGTGGGTATTTTACAGGCAACAGATATACATGACAGAATTATGATACCATGATCCTAACACTTCTATCTTTTCTGCACATTGGYAAAATTATTTCTTCTATCATCTCCTGCAGAATAAATGATTATGATATACAGAAAAAAGTAATCTTCATGATAGTCTGCAGTCATTTAGACAAATCCTGAATTGTGCTCATGCTTTTGTTACTGGTAGGTATACTGCAAGTAGTTTAGAAGAGCTATTTAAGCTTATGGCTAGTTCRTGAAGAGTTCACTTCTGTGACAGCCTTGGTTACTTATGATTTATGCAGTGTGAACATATAGATGTTTTGTGATACTATTTCTGCTACCCTTCTTTCTATTTATCAACAAAAGAAAATAGTCTTTTTAAAATCGTAATTGATAAATACTTTAATAGAAGTATTTCTATGTCAAACATTCATTTTATAAACATTAATGAAAATGAATACATATACTCATTATATCTGCAATTGTTGAATGAAATAAGAATGGAATAGTGCATTTCTATGTGCCTGACAAAATTGCTGTGGAAAATGGCTTTTGAGTAGAATTGGGATTTCAGAAACTTTTATTCTTTTGGAAATATATATTTTTTTTTCTTTTTTTTCCCCCCTGAAAATAGTAAGTACTGAAAAACTACGTTATTTTTGATTATGAAATGAAACATTACAGAATTGCCACTGTAGTGCTTTAAGGAACAGTAATTGTGTCATGTCTCCATTCCCTTCTCTGAATTGTTCACCACAGCAAAATATATAAACAATAGTGGCTCAGTAAGGGCAAAACACTGTGATACATTGCAGGAGATGCAATCTGGTTGAGAATTATGTATCAGGAGAATATTGTCAKGGAGTTCCTGGCACACAATTATTTTAAAATGAAAATGTGTTTGACAGAAAATGCTTATTTTTCAGCTTTTATTTTTTCCATTTTAATAACCTATGTTTTTCTGAAGGGCAAGAAATAAAATTTCTAACCAGGAATAGCTGAAAGAAATCCCTACTAAGAGGTCAAATGAATATTTCTGAAAAATCTTTCGTTAGTATTTGACCAGCTATAATCTACTACTATTATTCATTCAGAAACTCAGTGAATTGAAGACACAGACACGTTGTGAAGTGTCGTGTTAATTGGTAGTAATGCTGTGAAGTTGGTGGCAGTACGCGTGAGACTAGTAAGAAATTACATCATCAGAAAATGTCACTGAGACAAGCTGAAGTCTATGGGAGTGATTTTTGCCTATTTGTGGGATGGATTTTGCTCAGTCACCCAGGTTCTACAACTCGACACAAGGCCTCAGCTCACCTTGAGCCTAACAGGAGCAGCCTCTTTGTATTGGGGACAGAGCTGAGCCAACGTCCTCGTAGAAACTGAATATTCCACAACACTATAGCAAAAATTAGGCAAGAAAGAGGCACTGAGCTATGGAAACCTTTGGCTTTGCTGTCAGTTAAACAACTTCTACCTCAGGAAMTAATCTATGAATCTGGCATCTTCCTACTTGTGATAAATCAGTTCATTCTGCATCAGTTACTTTGACTAACCTTTGAAAAGGGAACTTGTATAAAACATGTTCAATATCTATATTATTTCTCAACAGGCAGTACAGATTTGTTGGTTGTCAGTCACTGAGTCACTTCTGTAGAACTAAGGAAACTCTCAGTACAGAGGCAAAAATACTGTTGGCTGTTTAATTCTTTACTATTCCAGCTCTTTAATTCATTATTTATGGAGTGGTAGAATTTAGTATGACAATCTGAGCTAAAACATGCAACTCATTTATATCCATATTTCTTTATAACTTTATTCATTTTGAGGAAATTGCAGGAAGCACAAAATAATTCCCTTAGAAGTGAAGTAGCTGACACTCTACATTTATTACAGCTGTGAAGCCTTCAAGGTAGATGAGTAATAATTTTTCATTCTCAACAATAGTTTTACAGAGAATGCTTGGAGACTTGTGAAGGATGATTAACAGACTCTGCATTCCCATGTAATGGCATCACACTACTAATTCACTCCAAAATAAGTTTGCCATTCACTCCCAAGTAGGAAAGAAATGAAAAGACTTGGCATTTTGCTCAAATTATGTCCTTTCATAACCATTCATTTTCAAGTCAAGGCCAAGAGCTTTTCCAAAACATGTGCAAGTCTACAGGCTATATTTACCATAAATGTATATTATGAATGCACTCGAGCTTTTTCATTAAACATATAAAAGATTTCAAAACTAGAAGGGCACTAACTAATAATTCAGGCACAACAACTCATAGGGAATTTTTGGATCCATACTTAAACCTCTACTGARCATTAGTGAATTGCACATAATCTAACAGGGCATTTCTAAGTTGGAGAAGCRTGTAACCTATAAAGATGTACAAATCTTTGTTCCCCTGTAAAGGATAAGCCCCAGAAGTAATGTATATATTCATTGAGACTTACACACTCTTTGAAAAGGAGCTGACATCCTCTGCTGCAGGCACTGTTTGACAATTTGAAAAATGCAGTGAATAAGYACACCCACTTTCTCAAACACTTTCTCTCTTGCACAGTAATTCAGGGAAAGAATAAATAAAACATAGCCATTCCTTGCAAATATTGAAAAGATTTTTAGTGAAAAAATAATGGATAAGGTAAATTTCTCAGTATATGTAATCACTTCAATTATCACAGATTCCTCTGTAATGAAACATTTTCTTCATTTACTGAAATTGTGTCTAGTTCTTTCATTACTATAGTAACTAGCAAAGCATTCTTAGCAAAACTTTGCAGGATGTATATGTATATCTATATCTTTATCTTTATCTATATCTATCTATCTATATACACACATATATGCAGTTATATGTATATGTGTGTGTGAGTAGACATTACATATAAATAAAAGTGAGAAATCTTCTAGTTGAAAAACAAGTATAAAGGAGAGCTCTTTCTCCTGAGCTACATCACTTTTATGTTTTACAGGTTAATTAGGACCTGTAGAATGTTTTTAGAATTATCTTCGCCCTCTATATTTTCATTTCTTTTGCCAAAGCTCACAACATATAGTCTGTTTCTCCTTCCATTTGCATGATTTTTTATAAGCCTACTTTATTTGTTTCTATTAATTCTARTGAAATGTGAAACATAACACATATGAAATGTGTTATATAAAATTTGAAGCAGTATAAACCATTGGTGTTTGCAGTTCAACACCACTGTATTGTAATAAACTCAGGCGAGTACAATCACCATCACACATGAAAGTTAGGTGTCAGTAGGATTCTGTGCATTTGCAGCATTATAGATTACTGAAACTTAAGAGAGAGCTGTAGAAAACATGTACTGGAATAAAGAACCCAAGTCAGATTATACTGAAATGGTCCTTTATATAGGTCTATACCAAAATTCTGAAAGAATTGTCCATTTATTTATGCCATTTTTTATTGTCTTTAATCTTTTCTACAAAATACGTTTTGTAGAAAACATTTGCAAAMGCATAACAATATTTACTTATCAAGGAACCCTGTTGGTGTTTCAAGGTGCTTTATAAAACATTAAATATTAGAGTGAGATGGTGTTAAAATTTCCTTTGTTTTTTCCCTCCACAGAGATACAGGATAACTAATGAGCAAATGAGGAAAAGAGGATGATGGTTCTGCAGCTCTCCCAGCCCTCATTAGTCATGGGACGTGTATGTTCCCGCAGAACCCTGGGAAATGTCTTATACTCCCTACCCTCCATCAGGATGCGCTCTCTGTCTATCCCTGTCACAGTGCAATTTATGAATAGATAAATGCAGCAAATATATTTCACTTCTAATGATCATTTCTTTAACTGCAACCAGTACAACAAAACAGATAAGGTTACCTGGCCCTGATTTCAGGTGGTTATAACTTTATGAAATAAAAAGTGAGATTGACCAAGTCAATTTTCTGCTAAAGGATGCATTTTTTTTTTGGAAGACATTAAAAAGAAAAGTATTCAGCTGTTTCATAGATTGATATTAGGGGAAAGATTGCTGTGCCCATGTAAAGAAAAGCTTTTAAAAAAGTGATGCTGTTTTAAGACCCCCATAATCTGGGAACTGAAAGTGGGATGGTAGACCTTTCTTGCAAGGAAAGCTGCAAAGGCTGGTGGCAAATAYTAGTCACGCTGATAAAAAACAATCCAAAAGAATCAATCCTGTGGACCTTAGATATCTCAGGAAGGGCATGGTCCAAAGAACTACTTTAATCACCAAATGCCATAAGGATTCTGTCTGTGTTGTACAGAATAAYAGTATTTGAGCTCTTCCCTATTTCCAGATGGAAGCAAAACTGTGTGGTGTTTGGGGAGATGATTTACAGAGCTCTCAATAGCTTTAGCAAAGAGATAAATCGTGGAAGTTGCATTGGATAAGAGGAAGGTTGGGCAAAGTCACCTGGACAGTAAAAAACAGGGAGAGATAGGGAGAAACTGAGAGTTGATGGGACCAGGCAAAGCTATGAGAGGCTGGTGAGCAGAAACCGTGAAGGAAGTGCAGGAGCTAGGAGGCAGCTGCGGTGCTTGGAGTATCGGAGTGGGTGGAGCAGGACCTAGCTGTGGGCACCCAAGCAGAGGTTTGCATAACCACTAGGCAAAAATGCTGTTCAAAACCACTATTTTAATGATCCTCTGCTTTCATCAGTGAACTATGATCCCACTGGCAGGTGTTTTTATCCGCCTAATCTAGATGCTGGTGCAAATAGATGAGGACAAGTTTTAATTCAAGTCAGTTCTGTTCAGATCTTTGTGAAAATCTGAATCCTGGTATGTTCACATACACATTGAAGGTCAATGTGATTTCATACCACAGCAGTTCTATTTTTCAGGAACAAAATGACATATGAGGTTCATTTTACCTAACTCAAAATGTCTAAGTACCACACATCTAAGTTGGAATAAGCCACTCACTCTACCTTTATAGTACATGGAGAGAAATAAGCACTCTGACAGGGCTTCTCAATTCCTCCTAGGCTGTGGGGACAAGTTAGCTAGATTTCTCCCCATTAACTGAAAGAATCCTAGCATCCAATACGGCTGGTTCAGATTTAGATGCCTTTTAGACATCTAAAATTAGGTAAATTGAATGTGGACAGTACACATATGATATTGAAAGCATACTTATATTGAAGAAACAGGTGGTCCCAAGCTAGATTGCCCCTTCATTGTGCTGACATATTAGGATAATCTGTATTGACTTTATCACATAGCCTTTTTTTTTTCATAAGAACCTGCTTCCTTCAGTGTGATGATAAATAGTGTTTGTGAAATGAATTAGGATCATGCAGTGAATGAGCATGTTGCAAATTGGTTTCTTGCTTATTAAATATAGAAGTCCAAAGCTATGTAGTAAATGTAGCAAGAGACGTATCATAAAAGACAGTTTCATCACTAACACAGATGAATACTGTTAGAATCTAGTTCTCTGTATCAATGGCACCGCTGATGAAGCCAAGCAATTCACTTAAACCAAATTTTTCACCAATGGACACTACTGCACATTATTCATTTTCTGATTGTCCAACCTCAGACAGATGGGGCCAGATTTTTCCAAAACTCTGAGCACTTACAGGTGTAAATGAAGTCACATACATTTGAAAAGTTTTCTAAAAAGTGTAGCTTTTAGTAAGTGTGTACACTTGACCACATTTATGTTTATCTGTACCTCAGCTCTCCATTCATAATAYAGGAATACTAGCCCCACCAAACTCTCAGGGGTAGTGTGAAGCAAAAATCACCTCTTGTGTAAAGTATATCAACTCTTCTTACAAAAGACCACAGAAATAGTTACAATGACCTTATATGTCTTTTGGAGTTTGTCTATGATGCACTAAATAAGATCTAGAGCCACATTGCATCCAAAGAATAGAAGAAAAATACTTAATAATACCTCATTCCTGATTTAGATTTGGAAAAGAATAAGATTTAATTTAAATCTGCTACAGATATGCACATACAGATAGGCCGGACTAAGATTGTATAGTAACCTTACTTCTGAGATACTTCACAGCACAATATTCCTTCCTTTTTTCAACCTTAATATTTGCTTTGTGTTACTGTTGTGTAAGAACCTTATTCTCTCTCTCACTCTCTCTCTTTTTTTTTTTTTTTTTTTGGGGGGGGATTTGGTTTGATTTTTAATAGGGGATTGTTAGTTCAGTTTTGAAAACTGGTGGCAACATCTGGATAATTCAAATCTCAAACCCCGTCTTCATTTAGACCAATGGAAAGATTTACAAAACACTGAAGGGATTTTGCCTATCTTGCAGCACAGTATCAGACAGAGATATCCGATTGGGAGAGGAAATACTAGGAAGAACTGGAATTGTGGAGTTTAAGTGACAGAAGACTGAGGGAGATAGGCTTTAGACATCAAATACAACTACAAAAAATTCTGCTACAAAAGAAGAATGGAAGAATTTATTCTCAATGTCTAAGGCACAAAGAGTGACAATTTCATGGAATTAGATTACATAAAGTAAGACCTATTTTAGAGATCAGGAATATCTTCCAATGTAAGCAAAGCACCAGGAGCAAATTTACTAACCTGAAATGCCCGTGGCGCTTGTGGAACTTTCTTACTGTAAATCCTTAAGAAAAAGTTAGAAAAGCATCTATAGGGAAGGCCAGAGGGATGGACAAGATCAGCTTGTCCTTGGACCAATTTTATTATTCTACACTTCTATTTTTCTGCTACAGATCTTCTCAGTAAGGCAAATTAACTTGTATTTAGAACCGCACTATCAGGACTGTACTGTTTCAAAACTCCAAAGTACTTATTAAATGGAACTGCAAAGATATGAACTCCTGTGCAATGTAGTTACCTTCTGTCTTTTAGGAACTATCCACCCAGAATGAAGCTTTTGCTGGTAAATCCAAAAGACACTACTGAAAAGTTTACCTATAAAATATCTAGTTGCTGCTGACACAAACGTGAGTTACCATTAATCTATGGTTTATAAGAAGAAAAAAATTACATTTACATGTACTTATTTACATTTACATATTCATGTGCATATTTATGTAAACTGAATAGATACATTTGATAGGGAATCAGGTGACTAAGTGGTAGAATGACATTTATTTACACTATTGTAGTCAAACATAATTTATAGTCAACAAAATTATTACTAACAAAAAAATGCAAAACATCCTTTTGCACAGTAATAGGTGCATGGTGTTATATATCAAAAGCTGGACACAGGCACTGGGTATTTATTTTATGTTTAATAAAAAAGATAAAAAACKGGAAAAAAAGAAAAAGCTCTTATGAAAATGTTTAATTTCTTATTAATATTAGTGTAGCATGAGTTAAGACAGATTTGTYTTCTTTAAATTCCTGCTTCACACAAATTGAAAGAAAATCATAATCTGATTTTAACCTTAAATTTAGAAAAAAATAACAGCTTTGGAATACTCTCCTAAAATTAGCAGATGCTATTTGGTTGCACGTGAGAGCAATGTTCAAGTATGTTAAAGTTAGAAGACAAACTGCTGAAGGTAAATAAACTTCCTGCATTAAAATGAATTAAAAAATCTTTCATAAGCCTAAAATTGTGCTTCCAAAGTAATTTTTATTATTTGAATGGTATCCTGAATGTTCCTTACATTTATATTCAAAAAGCAGTTTTCCAAGCCCCTTGAGGAGACTTCTATACTCTGATAGACATCTTTTATTCACTTTAAAATACTTTTGAGGAAGATTCCAGAGTTCACAGTTTTGTTTTTTTTTTCCAAGGAATCTCAGGCAGTTTAGAGGCTAATTTAAAAGTCTGCTGTTTATTAAATTGGTCATTGTAGATTCTTCTGCTTTATCCAGACCTGCACCTCTGAACAGGGCTCATCAGTCAGGCACTCTTTCCAGAGAGATTTCTCTTTGTCTTTTTTTTTTCTCTTTCAAGAGAGATTTCCACTCTGAACATTAGACAATCTGATATACAGATTATTTTATTAGCTTTTTGTTCAAAAATTGAGTCTTGAGAATTTAGATTTCCTGTATGTTCACTCTATTGGAAACACTTAAATTTCCCAGGTCTTTTCACTCCAGCAGCGTTTCATTGAGTAAGCGCTGAAAATTTTTTTCTTTCTGTAGAAACTACATTTCTGTTACTGCTCACTTTTTTGTTAAGTGCCTCTATCAAATGTAACTGCAACAGAGATGATAATCCAAAATACAGGCTACCATCTTCTGCAGTACATAAGCTCTTCACGAACAATTGCAATAGACACAGAGTTAAATTACTAAAGTAAACCACAGTCAACAGGTGAAAGAAAACAAGTATTACTAGACCTTGATGAATAGATTCTGAAAACACAAAAGAATRAACTCTTACTAGGCCTTCGGAAGTAATGAACTACAAAGTTTATGTCTGAAGCAATTGATTGATTTTTTTTTTCTTTTCTTTTTCTTTCTTTTTTATTTTTAACAACATTTGTCAGCAGAAGATGGTGCAAGAACTCTGAAAAATGTGGGCGTAATTAGGCAGTTAAGCTTAGAGATAATACACAGAGGCTTTACTTAAAAGCAACCCACTTTAATACCAGCTATGGATGTTCTCAGGTATTGGAGTCCAACTCTGACATTTATTGTAACGTGAAGTTTATGTACAAAGTAACACTATTTCTTGTCTGATGGGAGGCATTGCTGAATGTTATCACCAGAGCTAAAATCAAGCTTCCCTATAGATGGACTTAAAAAACAAACTTTATAGCAGAAACTATTAGGGACATGAGAGAACACAGAGGTAAACAACCAGGGTGAGATTTGTTTGCCCTAGTATCAGTGTCTGAAATGTCTAAGCCAGACATCTTAGTCCTCCTCTATATTCAAAGCAGAATTCAAAAGCCAGCTCATCTTACCCTACTAAGACTGGCCTCAGAGGTAGTGTGGATAAGCCACCGTCTAGAAGAGCCTACTATCTCCATGGACTTTAAAAGCAGTCAAGGATGACCAGCTGTCATGCAAGAGTCTGACTCCTAGCCAAGTTATGGGACATGGGCCCACTTCTCCCACTTGATGGCAATAGGACAGGCTGGATATGTAACAGTGCTGGGCTTGGAAGGCAGCTYGTAAGGTTGGGGTTTTTTTGCTTACACCTTTAAAAAATGTTGKTTTTTTTCCCTCACAGCTAATAATTAGAGTTTTCCAATACTCTTAAAATTAATAGAAAGTTGAAAGATGATAGTGTCAGCTTTGAAAGAATACCATTAGCTCAGTGCTTTCCTTCAGCTGCTGCTTTTTGAAGTTCTTTGCAGAAAATAATAAGCAATTTGCTTTCTCTTTTAACATCAATAGCCCTACTCAGAGGAGAACTTTTTTTAAAAAAATATTCTTCTGTTGTCTGAAAACAAATCAAAGGAAAATAAAGTTAATTAACCAAATGAAAAAAATACCTGGGAAAAAAGTGAGGCTTATTTTGTGTTGGCTCTTTGGCTCTGAAATGCTGATTGTGTTTTTATACTTGAGTGAGGTCTCTCTAACCTGAAAAACTGCCACTGGGACTTACTGCCAAGGCTGCTATTATACGGGTAAATCTCAGGCCAAGTCTGAATGACACAGCAGGCTCAAAATAAACTATAACCTTCTCCTCTGAAGCATGTTAGTTTCAGTTTGGGTTACGTGAAAAGCAATGTTTGTTGGATCAGCTCAGCTTTTACTATAAAGCATGAGGTGTGGGGGAGGACGATCAAATCTCACTCTGTCTAAAAATTACGTCTATGACTCACACTTCAGATTATATGGATCTGTCTGGATGAATTCTTCTCGGGAAGCGCAGAAGTAATGCTGACCGCAAAAACGGCTTTGTTAAACAATGTGATCTTTCCAGTCCTTTCTGGGAAGCAGCAGTCTCTTTTTAACCATTTTATTTTTCTTTGCACAACCAGATCACACAAGCTTTTCCTCATCTTAAATATAGAAGAGAAATTGCATCTACACAGGATGCTGTTTATTTACCATAGTACACAGAAACAATACTTTGAAGGTGACATGCAGCTGAGAGTCCACGTGTTCACACTGCCCATGTAGTGGGGGGTTTAGATACTTCTGTTTTTCAAAGGACAAGGAGATCTTGCCTTGAATTAAATTAAAAAAAGAAAAAAAGAAAAAAAGAAAAAAAGAAAAAAAAAAGAAATAGGCTAACACATTATTCCATACCTGTTGTCCAGCATGCTGCAAGGATGATGAAGTTTTCTTTCCTGTAACTGTTGATAAGGAAATGATGAATTACTGAGAGTGTTTTCACAAATACCAGCATAGCTCAGAAAAGTCGCTGAAAGAGGAATCACAAATGAACCTCGCTCTGGTATTACTGGAGGCAACGCAGCACGAACACACGACAGACTTTGTTGTGCTGCTCTTCTCAGGCAGTTTCTACGCCGGTGATAACTGTCTGCTGAGCAGAGCCACAACTGGGAGCCTGTGGCATTCTGCAGAAAGGCAGTGTAAAATGAACCAATTACACATGGGAGCAGTTCCCTAAAACCCATTCTAAAGATGTTTGATTAACAGACATCTTCAGTTGGCATTTTCTACACTAAAATGACACAGAGGAATTGCAAGCTCATGCAATTAATCACAGACTTCAGGAGAACAGGGCCAGTGAAGGACATGACCTCGATGACAGCACACAAATGTCCAAGTCTGAAGCTCTCTGAGCACAGGACAAGCTGCCCGCTGTAAGGAGGTACATGGTCTAGGGTGGCTGGAGAGACAGCAGCATGGTCTGCTGTCTGAGTCCCCAGCAGCCGTACCAGGAGCCTCAGCTGCTCCCTATCAAGTGCTGTTATTTGCACAGCAAAAAGGTGTGCAGATGCAAGGAAACATTGCTAGTTGCAGTTAATTGCAAGTAAGTTTTCCGGGGAGCCACTGCAAGAGGTGCATAACCATAGCCCAAGTTCTACCACAGTCTCTCCATATAAGACTCTCAGTTACTCTTTGGCTTCCAAGGGAGTTTTCTCTCCCCTCAGGCCTCTGAGGAGCTGCTGTCCCTCCAGTGCACAGCTCAGCTCCTCGGGTAATAAAACACTGGTCACCAGTGGTGATTTCCAGAGCAGTGGTGTCCTAGGTGTGTGGAAATGGAGTTAGATAGATTCACACCTAACATGCTTATGAATTGCACTGTAAGATATTGCTATACAGAAAGTATCCTGTTACCCAGAGAGTTACCATAATCTTGTTTGTTCATTAAAAAACAATCAACCAAACAAAAAACAAAACACAATCTTTTTGTTGATATTTTGGTATGTTTGAATTGTTTTCTAGAATTGTTCCTGGTTCATAATAATATGTAAGCTTCAGCTAGAACCATAATATAACCATGCTATATGATAGTAAGTAATGGTGTGGATTTTGGGGAAAAAAAAAAAAAAAAAAAAGATCTACTTAGGAAGCCTATAAGATTTTTATTTCAGTGTATCAAACAATGTAGTTCATACATACAGTTAGGCAATAATTATACAAGTGAGCAAAAGTAAGCTTTGTAGCTTTTGTTAAAGTGGTGTTTCTGGGCACAGTGCTGTATGCATCTGTCAGGCCAAAGTAAAACTATCTTTGATTTCAACGGAAAAGAACGTTAACTCTAYTTCTTAATTTCTGTTAAAATAAGTCTGTGGCTTTCTGTGATGGTGTTAGTGTGACTAATCAGAAATGAACTTAGCAAGGATAACAAGCGTTAATTGGACCCTCTCTAATTATAATTTAATCTGTCAGTATGGAAACACAGTAGTTGTCTGGACAGAGCTTCAAGCTGTTTGGGGTAAGCTTTTTCCCCTATTTCTTTTTGTTCTGTTTTTAATCATCTGTAAATAGGTGGTAAGTGTGCAGGTCTTTAATCATTGTGGGCTGTATGGTCCCTAGGTCCTTACCCAGGCRTACTATCTGTGCACGGTAAGCAACGTACCACACATCCAGCTTCAAGTGTCTGTTTAGTCCGTGCCTGGTGTGATGCCACATCCCATGACAAGTGAAAAATGGGCACGGTGCAGCTGTTCTGCAAAAGATCAGCTTGAATGGGTGTGGGCTGCGTGGCAAAGCCAAATTACAACCTAAGCTACCTTGGAAACAGAACAAAACAAAGAACAGAAACTCTCGGGTGCTTAYGGTCATACAAAACTGTTGCTTCTCTCCTTTCTTCCACAGAGTGATGGCTCCTAAGGTATCAACCTCATACAGAGGAAATAAAGAAACCCACAATTAATTCAAAAAGGCAGATTATGTAGAAGAGTGTGTGTGTTGCCTTGTATCTTTTTCCTACTGTATGAATGTAAACAAAACTCTACAACAGATTAAACTTGAGTGAGAGAAATTACTTAAAAGCTGGTTTTCCTCCTGGAAATGATTGATTTATAACTGCTAGTTGAAGGGAAATCTGCTAGTTGTTATTTCTATAGTGTTCATGTCCATAAAGTAATGTGACTGAGTCCAGACAAAAGAAAGCTGTGTGTTCACTGAATCCAGATGTGAACCAGACCAACCCAAACACCTCTTAGCTCATGAGACCTGAATTATGAAATTCATTTAGTTTCAAACTGRACAACTCTCAAGGGTATTATAACACATGGGGGTTGTAATTGAATGTATTGAACTGCTTTGCAGAAAATGGTTGGATTCCCAAAGTTCAAATCCAAATTGCCACAACTGGGGTGTGGGGTGAGGTGGGAGAGATCATTTTTCAGGATTCCTTGTCTGACTCATTGAGAATAATAAACACTTCAAGTTCAGAAATTAACTTTCCTGAAATCTCAAAACTGGTAAACTAAGTTTAGCAATTATATTCTAATCTCTTGAATCTTGCAAAGCTTTTTAGTTCTGAAATCCTACTGGATTCTTGAACAATAACAAATCACTATAGAACAGAATAGGACAGGAAATGGATGTCATGTCATATTCATCCATGAAGGGGGAGAGAAGGATTTGGTTATATCAAATATAATCTTTATCATAGYTTCACTGATGTTAAGATCACCACTTTTCCAAAATAAAATTGTCCCATGGTTTTAGATAGATGTGGTCAGAAACCATGATTAAAATTAACCTGAAAATACCACTATCTTCATCTCAACATTCCCTAAGCACATAGTCAAGGCTGATTCAGATGAGAAAATGCACCTGGTGAATCATCAGACTTGTTTCTTGCACTGCCTAGGCAGGCCGTCCTGGCTTTATTTCCAACTTTTCCTCCAACGCCATTCTTCTGCATATGAGACAGCCTGGAATGATAAGTCAGTGATGAGACTCATTTTTATTAAATCTGAGCTAGTCAGTACGGATTTCTTTTATAGTCAACACAGATCTAGGAAATACAGTCAATAAAAGCTGAAGCAAAATCAATCTCACCATAAGGTAGATAGCTACACTAGGTTAGATGAATCGTTCCCTAAAAGAGAAATGCATATTCTTCTCTACTGATCATATGGATCACAGGAGGACAAGCTGAGCTATAGGTGTCTGCGTTGCAAACCTCTGCAGTTAAATGAGGTGAATACCATTCACAGTGTCAGAAATGCAGAATATCCGTCACACCTTCCGTTTCTCTCAGATTTTAGAATTGAATACCTTTGAAATCAAAAGTCCTCTCTGGAATTTCATGTTCAGAGGCTGGACCTCTTTGTAGAATTCCTCCAGGAGTGGAATTTGCTTATTCACTTACTCAAACATTTGGGCAAAGTCATATTTTTCCATGCTTCATTAAATTTCATAAGATTTCACTGTAAGGTTAAAGTTCAATATGCCAGTTTACGTGTATTTCTCCCTTGCATAATCTCCAGACCATAAACTTAGAATACACTGTAAGCATTTAATGGTCATACTACACTCTTTTCCTAATTTTGTTTTATATATATATGTATATACATATATATATATATGTATGTGTATATACATATATAATTATACATAGATAAACAGAAAAGAGAAATAATAAGACAGACACCACCTGCATGACATCTAACAGACAAAAGCTGTGAATTTTGTATGTACATATAGTTATATAAATGCATAGTTTTAGATTTATACAAATATAATTCTGTTATTATTTAAAAGAACAATGACAGGATACAAGAGAGGTATTTGTATGGGGTAGGAATACAGAGAATAAAATGTAAAGAAAAACATAAAATTTAGGTGAGTCTATAGAAAGAGTTACTAAAAATAAAAGAAGGCAAACTTTAGAATTACAGTCTCTTCATCATTCTATGGGAAAATAGAACAAAGGGATCAGAAAATGTATATTTAAAGGATAATGATTCAGAGCTCATAAGGGAATATGTTATTGTAGTATGAGTAAAAGGTCTATGGGAAATATTTTCCTTGGGAGACCAGGAAATGCCTGAAAAAACTAAGCCACAGGGTGCATTAAAGAGAAATGTTTCCCTGGGACACCATTCCTCTTACAGAAGGAAAGAGAAATCTATTAAGTGAGGAAAGGACAGTAAGATCAAGAGAAATTAATGAGCTGGAAGAGAGTCTTTCAGAACTGTGCTGGTGCTCGGACCTGTGGCCTGCCCCAAAATAGGACTCTTCCTGAAAACCAACGATAACTTCATGCAGCTGCTCATTAGATAGTGCAGATACCAAAGGAGAAATTGGAACCATGGATGTGTTAGATTAGCATTTTCCTCCATTTCCTCTATTTATTTTCCAGATGGGATACTGTTTCTCTATCACGTTTTATTTATAGAAGGCTAAGCCYATTCCCCTTTCAACTCCATTAACCTCAGTGGAACAAACCACAGAAGAATATGGCCCATTTACTACTGAATCTTGTTTGATACTGACTGTTTTCTTTAGGATGATTTGATTGACAGAAATTATAGTAGCAGATGTGTCTTGTAATTTGTAGTGGAACATTTTATCCATTTGAATCCGGATAGCCTTTCTTTCAGAGTCTCTATTTGTTATGCAGTTTATTGGATCTTTGAATCCTTATTGTATCAAAAAGCAAGTATTGGTAGGCGAAGCTGAGAGCTGTGGTAGATTAATGCTCAGTCCTTTCATACTTAAATATCTTGGTTTTCATCTTGTCTTGGGTCACCAATGGGAATGAATTTGATCACCTTATCCTGGTACATATTTGAGAAATTCACAGAAGTCCATGGGATTTGAGGTAGTTATCAATCTCACTTCAAAAGAGGAGCAGAAYTGAAATGATAGAAATCTCATGGACTGAGGTGCTTTGAAGGATTATATCAGATACTTAAGACTGGGTTCCACCGTGCTTACTGTTCTTATATTTTTTTCTCTGCAGCTCTGAATTTCTTCATTTTAAATATTAAGTATATATTAAATGTATGGAGAACTTGGCAACCCATAATCAGGATGATGTGGAAGGAATAATGCTTAACRTTTGGGTATTTTGAACAGGACTCACAGCACTAATMATTTCTGTAGAAACTTATAAATATTGTGATAGCTTTACCTGAATTGTAGGAAAATAGCTATTCCCTGGTTTGATGTTCTGTGAATTAAAGGAGAAGACCTTCTTCTTCTCAGGGACCATACTGGAGCAACACTTGTGTTCACATCCCCATGACTTGGAAGATCACAGAGCAGAAATCTGACTGTCTCCAGATGGGCATATCTTTAGGTGTCTCTGTAACTGGTGTGTCTGCACAGCCAAGTACAACAGCAGCAGGCCAGGATCAGGCAGAGGCGGTGCCACCCATAGCATAACCCTCACTGAAGGGTGCTGGAGCGGTGGGGAGAGAGTGACAAACCTTAGCTGCAACTGAAAACGTGAAAACCCTGGAACAGTGCTATGCCCAAGCCAGTCAGCCCTGCTGCTCCAAAGAACTCCTGATCTGGAGCCACACTGAATGCCAGGAGAGCCGACAGAAACCCTTGCAGYGCTGAGACCTTCAGGGTGACAGACCTTTGCGAGGTGTCCCCGACCGCTGTGTATTATTACAGAGGTGGAGAGCAATCCCTGTGCACTGTATATGGTGAGCAGTTTTGACAGATGAACAAGAAGGAAATCAAAACAAAATGTTATTTTGTCTTGATCCAAACTATAACAATGAAATTATTTTGACTGCWCTACCACCAAAACTCAAAAACTCTAAGAACCCCCCCACACACATCCCAAATTTCTTTGATGAAAACCAACATGTGTTTGGTTTTACTGATACTCTCCTTCCCTCTTTTCTTCTTTTTGATTAATTTTAGCTAGACTTTTCCTTAAAATCAAATGAAATGATCTGATTTCCTCAATTTTTTCTTTTTTTTTTTACACCAATCTACTAACCAAACTGAGTTTAAAATCACAGATACTTTTTATTACACAAAACTGCAATTTTATTGGCTCAATAGCTGGAAGCATTATATTCTATTCTACACAAGAGAATCAAATATATCTCTCCCTAAGCAACCCCTAGCGTACTTGAAACAAATAGCTTTTCAGGGATAATATCTTTTGGTAGCACTACTCACATAGCACTAGTCTTCTCCTTCCCCATAAAATATTTCAGTCTGAGATGGTACATAAATATGCATTAAGAAATATATGACTATTTCACAATRTATTAAGGAAGCTATTCTCTTATACTAAAAAACTTTCTTATACAATAAGTCTGACAGGATTTTCACACTTAGGCCTTCTACATTTAGTTTAAGTGATACAGAGATTCATCATTAGTCCTCTGCCTGTGGATGGCCCATCTGTAGTTAATCAATGTTATAAAAATATTGTATGGCATAGTATATTTAAAATATATATAGCACTCTTTATACCATTGACAACTGTATTATATTGCAGTTATTACCTGTATTACATTGCAGCCTTATATTGCAGTTATTACCAAACTGATAAATAAATAAATAAATAAATAAACAAATAAATAAATGAGATGATAGAACACGTGCACATCACTCATGGAGCAATAAAGAAGAAAGGTTTCAGGGATCTGAGACACCTCATACGTTCAAGGCAGAACGTTTGATTGCAATAGCTTAATGTAATAAAGAATATCATGATGTTGGGTGACAGGGAGCAAAATGTCAGGTTTTGGAAGGCAGAAGAGTGACCTTTTTTCTAATATCAGCATTTAGATGGTCTGGAAATTTAAGAAGCAGAAGGCATCTATACTTATGTAAACCATGGACAAAACACTGTTCTGAGTTGTTTTCGGAGTGGCTATGTTCCTCTTAAGAGAGCAGAAATTGATGTAAGTAAGAACCGAATTTAACCTAATGCCTCTAGGTCACTTGAGAGTTGCTCTCTCTTATCTCTCCTTCTCTGAATTTCCAAGTGGCTGGGACAAGCTTCAGAGGCTGGAAGCTGAAGTCAGACCAAATCAAAATAAAAAAAGGTACAAAATTTTCACAGGAGTGGAAAAATTGGTGAATATCTCTCTTCCAAGCAAACTCCAAGGAAGAGTGGTATTTATTTATGCTTTATGCTTACTTAAGTACCACCTCTCCTTCTGAAATACAGATGTTACTAGCGGGGCAGGGTGCCCGGAAAGCAGGCAACACGGGAACATGGCTGGGCCTTTGCTCCACCTGCTCTCCTCCTCCTCCTCCTCCTCCTTCTCCTCCTCCTCCGCGCTGGGCTGCGGCGGCAGGGAGGGCAGCTCCGCACGTCAGCCCCACTGGGGCTCTTGGTACCTGAGCTGAGGATTCCCAGCTGAAACCCCGTTGTCTCTACGGTATGAACAGTATACTCACCTCACAGATGAAGTGATTATAAGGTCTTCTCTCACTGTGGAAATCTATGAATACAGTGATCTATAGAGTGCTGAGAAAATATTTCTTAGGGAGAAAGCTTTAGCACATTAGCCTGCTGCTGTCGTTCCTGCAGGACAGATGTAGGATTTTTTTTTTTTTTCCACGTTGCATAGGATTTCAGGCTTTTGTGCCTGGTAGAAAGCCAGAGCTGAAATCCTGGGTTAATCCTGTTATCTGGTACAAAGCCTAATGCACGCTTGCAGAATTCACCTCCATGCTTTCCACATACAGGAACATTTTCAAAGGTTTTAAACTGAAAGGATAATATCAAATCTTTTATCCCTCTTTCTCTTTCAAAGCAAAYCTACTCTTAAAGTCCCCTATCTGTGGTGGGCAACAAGACTGACTTTTTAAACTCTGTTAAAATAGATGTTTATAATAAGATGTATAGATGTACACACAGAGCATTATATTGGTAGATAACTGAAGAAAATAAAAATGAACTAGGGCCAATTTTAACCCACAAATCCCAAATTTTACTCCATCATTCCAGCAAAAATTCCAAATCAGATTGGAATCTTCACTAATTTCTGATGATGCTTTTATATGGAACAAAATTCGCTGCCCTTCTTGCTTTGTGTACCTTTCACTGAATTTATTAATTGATATTTCAAAGAAAACCCTGAGGATGGAGCAGCACTTAAGTAAAAGAAGGGTTAACCAGCCAGAGCTTCTGCTAGAGCTCTGCTGGTACTAAAGAATGAAGTCAGTTGTATGTTTTAGTGGCACAGAGATAGATAATTATTTTTAAGCACCCAAGTGCCACTGTTGGATCCTCACTAACCAGTGTGGTCAACTCAGTGCTGTGCTCCATAAAGAATTCCGAATTATCCCCCTATTTCCCTCTGTAAGTAGGGAGCAAGTAATCATAACTGCAAAGCTCCTAGATTCTCAGAGAGCAGAGTTAACCGCAGAGACACAAAAAGCTAAAATAAATGTCTTGCCATTGTGCCTTCTACTGAAGAAACCAAAAAAACTAACTGTGGGCTACTTCGCGAAGCCATATACGCCAGCATGGTGGAGGACAGCTGGAAGAAGAAATGCATGTTGTGAATTGTAATAGCAATGGACAGGTGTAGGAGAGATTTTTGAACTCGGGAACATGTTCCTGAAACTTGGCACCCGATGCTGTTTGCTCCTGGGCTGGCATCCAGCAGGGAGTGAGAGAGCAAAACTGCTGCCATTAGTTACGCAGCGTGCACACTTTCCGATTCACTAGAAATACGAGTATACTAGTGAAACATTTATAACTCTCAGTAAATCAGCTGCCAGACAGGAGAATATGACAATATCATGTTTAGTGCAATGTCTTAAAAATATATATATATATAACAGAAAGTCAAATCCACTCTGAAAATAGTAAATAGAGAAGTAAAGATTATCAAATTACCAAAAAATTAGGGGTTTATTCCCTGTGACATTCACAATAGCTATTAGATAATTATTTACCTAATTATATTATTAGCTACTTAGGGTRGAAGTTTGGCATCTATTCTCTGCTGGTCACAAGGGTTTCCTCAGTGCTTGATATAGAGGGAGAGGAACAACCCCAGAAGCCATGTCTACCTCTCTTGGTCCTATTGAGTAAAGAGGCAGCCCCGATGATTAGCGTTCTGACTTCTAGAAGGTTAACTCTCCATAATTAGAACCCTAAAACTGAAATAAAATCTAACAGCATAGAAATGTACCATTAAGTAAAAATTATAAGCTTTTTAAAATAAATAAATAAATAACGATGAGCCCTTTTTTTTAGATATCTACTCTGTAGAAGTCTGGGCTAGTTCATATCAGGCTCCCGACAGAGCCAACAAAGTAATTGTTACTAAAGACCATCTGATCAAGGGTGAAGGCATTCATTRTGATGAGTTATCCCTGTGGGGTCAGATGAATCCCACTCTAGATATCTATCCATCCGAGAAACAGATTTCAGCCACAGGAAGTGTTTTCAAATGAACACACCTGTATTTAAAAATCAATCTACTGGTTAAGTAATTTGAACAAAACTTTGCCAAGAAGTTTATATGCGACTCCAGTATGAATTCTAACCTTTCAGTGCTTAAAACTGAACTGCCTGTAATTATTGTAATCTTTCTTTCTGTTAGTATCAGGAATTTTCAGATGAATAATATAATCCATAAAGTTTTTTTTTTCCTTTTTTGATTATTTTTCATATTTTTCACTAAATTGAAAGTCTTTTTCATCTCTGTCCCAGTGATAGAAATGATAAATCAACAAATATAAAATAATTTGAAGAGTATACTGTCATGTATGCTCTTCATTGAAATTGAAGCRAAATTTGCATGGCTTTTTCAGTTTCTCATATAGTTGCACTCCTCTGCTAAATCTAGGAAGTACTAATATCCAAAGATTAGTAAGTGAATGAATAGGAATGATATCTTGGATAAACACAAAGACTGACTGCAGAATTCCAAATGTGAAAAGAGAATTTCAATGTCCTCATCAAGAATATGCTTAAATACATTTCTAATTTTGAATGTCCAGGGAATTCAAGATGTGCCTAATGTTAAGTGTATAATTAAACAGCCTTCYTCACTGCCAGTGTTGGGCATAAGCCTGAGTCCAGAAGCAAGAGAATGCTGATGGTCAAAACTATAAAAAACGCTGAACACATATTTTATCCTCTTCTCCCTAGAACAGACTTTTCTGGCTTTTTGTCACATTTTTGAAAAACAAAAACAAAACAAAACGAATAAAAAAAAAAATAGAAGAGAAGAGAAGCCATCCTAAACCACAAAGTGAAAATCCATACTGATGATATAAATGTTGAAGGATCTGTCCAAATAAATCAACAAGATAGAGAATCACACAGCTTTAATCTGTATGAAGTAATTGTGTAAATCATCTTAGAGGGTAGTAAAAGTAACATGTAGAAAGGTATTGTTCTGATGGGAAAAAAATAAAAGAAAATATCTGAGATACAGCGAGGCCTCTGTCGTTAAGTTAGCAGTAGGATAGGATCCAACTGGCACGTTTTGYTGGACTCTGCTTCATTCTCTATGACATTAGTTATCTGTGTTTGACTGGCAGTCATCTATTTCCATTTTGGACAGTTTCTCTGTTAGCTTATCAGTCACATAGATTATACAGCACTTATCAGCCAAAACTGTGAGTACTTACACTGGATCGAAAGAGGTCTGAATGTGCGAGTCAAACGTGACTAGAACTTGTGGGGTTTTTTTGTTGCTTTTTTGTTGTTTTTTGTTGTTTTTTTTTATGTTTAGTCAGATAACTCAAGCTCTAGGAAACACTTAGTAGGCAAGAATAACTTCATTTTACAAATCAATGCTTTTGCACCTGTAAATGGTCCATTACTGTGCCATTAGCAGAACTTTCAGGTGTTTTTCTTYCTCTGCCACCACAATATGTTGTGTCCCAGGATTTATTTATTAGAAAAGTGCCAGCCCTCCAACTTTAAAGCATAGTCGTTCATTTCCAAATGACTGTTGCTCATAAGTGTGTATATCTGCTTATATATATATATACACGTTTATATATGTGTGTGTGTATACATATATATATTTGCTTGTACAGCTGTATGTATATATTTTCATATATACCCATATACCTACACATACATATATATATATATACACATATACACATATAGATAGATAGATTGCAATTCTCATCATTTTGCTATCAGGAAAAAACAAAGCAATCCTGCTTAGAAAGCTATTAAAGGAGGGAAATCAAAGCCTGGCATTACAACTAAATAATGGTGTTCATATCTGAGGGAGGAAAAAGAAGTAAGATTAGCTTTAAAATCCATAGTGAGGCTTTGCACACATGGCCAGAGAGATGAAGCTTGAGGCATAAACCTAGAGCAAATCACACCGTGACAGCAGCATACAAAGGAGAAGGTTGTGCATTTGAAAGCGTGAAAAAGCATGCTGCATCTTGAAAAGTAAGAATTTGAAAATGTAAATGTTGCTCTCATTCATTCCTYGTAAGTTTGTAGGGAAAAGGGCTAAATTGTTTCTAGGAATTGTTTCATTTATTCACTGTTTGACCTCCAAAGGTTAASTCACTCTGGTGTATGGCTGTTATGCTGATATTTTATTCATCTAAAATCCTGAATCCTCTTCTGTGCTTATTGCAATGTTGCCTTTTATGGAACAGATTAGGCACAGAGCATTTTAATTTTATTGATAATAAATGAATTCTAAATTGCTCCTGAGATTATGTGGAGACCCAGCAATTGGGACTGGTCTTTTTCCTTTTTAACACTGTGTCCACAATCTGTAAGTATTGTAGCTTTGGAAAGATACTGGCAGATAACTACTGTCCTAGTGAATAGAAGATTGGAAATCACCCTAAATGATATAAATCAGACATTTCCAACTAAGAATATAACCAAAYGAATTTTACTGTATCTGGCTAGAGCTTATAAAGCACATCAGTCATCTAATGTAGATCAAATGAAAAAAATGATTTAGATATATGGCTGCTCCTTAGAGCTGTCTTCTGGTTTGACAAATCTATTCCCGTAGTGTTTCTTCTCAGCGATTTCTGTCCAGTTCCACCCAATGCTTAAAGGAAATGTGTGTTTGGTGAGTGGGGCACACGCTGAGTGGGGAGGGATGGGAGCCTGCAGCAGCCTTGTGGGGAGCCAGTGCCCGCCTGAAATACATCAGTTTCTGAAAGTAGCTGTATCTATGCTGGGGTAAATTATTTAAAGCCTAAATCTTTGACTACAGATATAAATAAACCTGGCAATTTTCATATGCTAGATCAGATCTGTGGTCCTTCTAATCCAGCTCTCCATTTCTGGCTGAGGGTAGTACAAAATTATTTAGGAAGCTGCATGAAACCAAGCAATTATAAGTTAGCCCACTCACAGATAAGTTGCTTCCTATCATGAGTGTCTGGACATTGAAGTAGAATAGATGAATTCAGCTAAAYTATTAGAAAGCAGGAGGAAAGAGTAATGTGTGTATTTTTAAAAAACTCAAGTTAACATAGAGAACCACACTGGCATCCCAATTAAAAGAAAATCATGGTCTGGCACATCTTTACATCTAGGTAGCCAAAATCAACTCCCTTTGTAAGGCTAGGATAGATTATATCTAAACATAAATACTGAAAATAAAGAGCTAGGAAGTAACTCCTACCAAATTCTAAAGGTACAAAGTGATCAACTACACAGTTTACGCAGAATTACATATGTGAGATCTGGTTGTTCTCAACTAAAGTGAATTTAATTTGTCCCCACTGTGAAATGAAGTGGATGCAGCTGAGGCACCTGCTGCTGTTAAATCACAGGTGGTAAAAGAAGATGGWTATTTTTGGCACCATACCTCTCTCAGTATATTCACCAAGTAAGGTTGTCCTTGAGGTAACTTAAAATCTTTCGGAATAGATTGCTGTGAGTGACTGTGGAAGGTATGCCCATTCTCCCTGTCAGTTTTTGAGGTTGTGATGCATTCTTCAAGGAGTACCAAAGGAACTGTGCTTGCTGACAGCTTCAAGCTCCATCACAAACAGAGAAGGAACTCATAAGTTTTCTAGGGTTCGATAAGACTTTTAAAATGCAAAACTGACTCAAGYTAAACATCAGTAGCTCCAAGATACATCCATATAGATTTTCAAGGAAGTTGCCATAAACTTCAAATTATACCTGGCAGAATTCATTATGAAAGTGCTGATAGATATACAAAAATACAGATTATCAGCATAAAACCATAGTGACAATGGTTTGAAAGAAACACAGACATTTTACTTTGCTATAACAATGAAATCTAATAAAATCTGCAAATATGATCTGTTTCTTCGTGTCTGTTTCTAAGGGTCTTTCACAAAGATATAGAGCTTTCATGCTGACTCATCCTCTTATCAGAAAGATAGATCCAAAGGTTTAAGAGAATTTGATTATCTCTTACAGGCAAATGGAAGTAAAGCCAGAGGCAACACAAAAGAGAAAGTTGAAGCTGTGTTTTACAGTTTCTTTTTTGCTTTTAAAACAGAATAAAAGATAAATCCAAGGAAGTGGAGGGAGGAATTTAGAAGAGGTTCAGCATGTGCATCAGGTAAGAGAAAACCTTTTTTTGTGTTACACAGGTGCTCTCATATGTACATACCTTTGTGTCCTCAGAAAGTCAGTATTTCTGTTACCTACAGCTTGTTCAGCTGGTGAAATTCCTTACTTATTCCCAAGTGAAAACTCGTGCAGAGGCACTTCTGGGTATACTTGCACTATTTCTGAGTGCTCTAAAGGCAATTMGATTATCATTAGCAAAGTTTCTCCCATGCTTCCAGAATTTCTCCCAGTTCATCCTCTTATTTTCTCCAAATGGTAGCCTGATATCTGCTAAGCTGTTCTGTTCCCACTGCAAAATATATTTGGCGGAATATGAATCTTGGGCTATGAGAAGAGATTCTTCCATGTTAGATTTGTACCTCTGCAATAAAAGCATCTATTAAGCATTTTATATTACTATTGAGAAGACTAGTCAATTATAAACATTGTTTGGAGATATTTTTCCACAGAGGAAGAAGACTATTAAAAGAAATAATGTAAGAAAGGAAGCATACTTCAAAATTCCTAGAGATAAAAGCCAAGTCTTTTCATTGCTTCAGTTAACGTTATTTAAACATTGCCTCTCACTACATGTTTTTTTAATATAATAATTTCAAGAAGAGTATTTCTTGTATGTTGGCTATCCAGAATGTGCCCTTTACATAATTTCACTACTAAAAACCTTTAAAATGGATTCAGCTAAGCTCAAGATCTTTCTCAGAAGATAAAATTTGGTGGAATATTTATAAGAGATTTTCACTATAATGCATGCTTGTGCTGCAGAACACAGTATTTGGCAYAGTTAAATAACAAAGGAAGAGTGGTATTACCAGCCACTAATTTATGAGAGTCCACTGGCAGTACATCTAAAAACAGTGCCACTATCACTAAACTTCAATGATAAGAGTAGACTAGAATGAAGAACGTGTTTGTTTTTTAGTAGCAATGAGTTTTGTGATAAAGATGTATTTTGAATTGTAGGATTGTTAAGGAGAAATGAAAGAAAATATTTTCATGTTGCAAGCTATAAAATGCTGCCTAAAAAGTAGTAATAAGTTCAAGTGTTGACCAGGTGYAGTCACTCTGTCCAGTCATTTTACCAAGGGATTATATAAAAATAGAACTAAAATTTGTCTCAGACATGTAGACAAATTGTAGAGTCATAGATAAGAGAGTAAACTTTCCTAGAACATTTCTAACAGTAAGAAGAGTACATTCTCTCTCTCTCTCTCTTTTTAATAATTTTTGCTACTTTAAAAGGATTGTTCATATGAGTTATTTGTATGCCTAGGAGTTAATGGTCTCACCTAAACTTTGCAGTCAATAATGCTTGGATTCCAATACRCTTGACCACTCAGATAACTGCAAATTCTGAAAATTCATAAACACATCAAAATATTTGACACAAAGCCAGAGTATCTTCCAATAATTCAATAATTCATGGTGGAAAGGAGTTTCTTTTTTTTTCTTTCTTTTCTTTTTTCTTTTTTCTTTTCTTTTTTCTTTTTTTATTTTCTTTTTTCCTTTTCTCTTTTCTCTTTTTTCTTTTTTCTTTTTCTCTTTTTTCTTTTTTCTTTTTTTCTCTTTCTTCTTTTTTCTTTTTTTCTTTCTTTTCTTTTTCTCTTTCTTTTCTTTTCTTTCTTTTTCTTTCTTTTTCTTTCTTTTTCTTTTTCTTTTTCTTTTTCTTTTTCTTTTTTCTTTTTTCTTTTTTCTTTTTTCTTTTTTCTTTTTTTTCTTTTTTCTTTTTTCTTTTTTCCTTTTCTTTTTTCTTTTTTCTTTTCTTCTTCTTTCTTCTTCTTTCTTCTATTCTCTTCTTTTCTCTTTCTTTCTCTTTCTTTCATTCTAGATGCGTTCTTTTAATAGAAAAAGAGTCCAAAATTATGGACCCAAATTCTTTAAATATTGATCATTTATTTGAGCTGTATGTGAAATGGTTTCAAAATCATGTTGAAAATTAGACTGAGCCTAAGCCTTTTAAATTCACAGGACTATCTTCAAACTTGGCTGTTGGCTGTTCTGGACTGATGTCCCTTCCTTGTTTGTTTGTTTTTAAGGCATTTTCTTCATGCTAGACTGTAAATAAAACAAATGCTGACAACTGAGATTATTTTAGAAAGTAGGAATCTTGTTTCCAGTTAGTCTGTATTTTCAGTTTTGCTCACCACTGTTTCTGATTATCTTCTAATTAAGGCTAGCTCTGTCTGGTCTGGAAGCTGTGTTAAATCTCATGACTRATCATCTGTATTGCAAACACCATCACTTGACTCCCCTAGAAGCAAGACCTCGAAAGCTTTGCTGCGTTGCTATGATATGAAGATGTTTCTCAGATTTCCCCTTTCTGTATGAACAGAAGGGAAAAATGTATGAACTCAGTACAGACAGGTAGCTCTGGTGGGACAGCATGTCCAGGACCTGGKATCCTACCTTCCCTGTCACAGCCTTTCTGAATGACGTTTCCTCCTTCTGTAGCTCGTAAGAAGAGAAAAGTACAGAAATATCTGGTGGATCAGTTCCTAGAGACACTCCATTTTGCRTATAGAAAAATATAAATGGTTTTGATATGAGCTACAGAATATGATATAGAGAGCTTGCTTAGTGCAATGTATTTAATGTGAACTCAGGTTTGATGCAAAATATCAGTGTAGAAATATTGCGTAGACTTGACCAGCTGCTATTTACAGCTTACTGKTTTTCTTTCTCTCTTCCTTCTTGCACAGACTCTGAAGGACTTAATCAGTACCTGCTGGAACTATTGGAAATATACCAAGATATGGAAATAGACATTGCCATCAATGTCTTACTACAAATTCRTTTAAATATAGTAAATGTTTTCATAATTAATAATGTTACTCTATAAATCATCACACAGGTCAGTTACCACTCATCCTGAAATCTAAAGTTTGAGTCTTAAAGGACCACATGCATGGAGGCAAAAGGACTAACCACAGTCAGTAACCATCCTCTCACCTATGTTTCTCAAAATGTTCCTAGCTAATTCTGTTCACAAAATACTGAACAACAGAACAACAGAAGTAAGGAGGGGAAAAACACACACACACACACACACACACACACACACACACACACACACACACACACCCCCCGCTCATTTACATCTCAATCACAAACCCCTTCATTAGTTCTTTTGGGCTGTCAATAATGTTGCCTCTACATTGCTTTTAGCTATTATTAACACTTGAGCATTTATCTGAGTTTGGTTTGTTTTTCCTTTGTTTTACAAAGATTAATACTGCCAAACTGGCTTTAGGAAGGAAATAGATAGCAACAGTCACTGATGACAGAAATGGCTAACTTGACAGTTCACTTCTGAGATATTTTAGAAGATGCTTGCTTATRAAAAGGAATCCTTAATGGTGAACAAACATAGCCAGACCTAAAACCTACAGTAAACCAAAAGGTGTTCCAAACAAATTGACATCCTTAATTAGTTAGAAACTTCTTTTCTGCYCTGTTTCTCTTTCATTTTGTACAGGATTCTAAGTAGATAGCACTGAAATCTTAACAAAGTAAAAATTTTGCATTGTTTTGATATTTACTGAATTCAGAAGCAATCAAAATCTCTCAAGAAACTTTCCTCTTGCAAAGATTTTTTTTTTAGAGTAATAATAAAAAAGAGGGATAGTACTGTTAGATAAGTATTAGAACATTTTTACTGCATTTTTGAGTAGCACCTYTAGAGAATCCATTTGCAATTTACCCTGTGGGAGGGAGGATCACATGAATGTTGCTTTGAAAAGAAATGATGTAATATTCTATATAAAATGGATGATTCTTATTTTCCTCTTTTTTCTTTCAGCTCCCAGATCACTCTGTCTCACTTTGTAGTTGCTCAGATACAAGTCTTGTGTCTCACCAGAGAGCTGTCACTTCTTACAGCTCCTTTCAGAAAGCAGTGTCAGTCTGGGACTGGCCACTAGTGCTCTGACGTGTGGTGCCAGCAGCCTGTTGGTGGAATCTGTTTCACCTAACTTGTGTGCACTAAAAGATGTGCTCTTCCCCCAGGCTTGGCATCCAGGAGTCCGTGTGGTCTTTGCGGAGAAATAAACAGCTCTAGAAAGTAATTTAGCTAGTACTAAGGGAGATACTATATTTATATTTATGTCAGGAAAAAAAATAAAAGAAAAAAAAAAAAGAATACATACTCTGTCTTTTACCTTCAGCTGTAAAGGTTATAGAGGCAATAATCTAATCCAGAACCTGAATCTGGACCTCATCTTTTTCTGAGGTCCAGAAATGACCTCCAGTTTTGAATGACTGGAAGTTGTGTTAAGTGCTTGAAGTGAGAAGTGACATTTCATCGGGAATTATTTCACAAATATCTCAATTCAGAGGCTAATTGAAAAGTATRAAAAATAAGACATTCACTGTACATAGCCATGTAGGTGAGAATCAAGTCACCTTTCACTGCTTTACACAGAAACAACATGGCAGTCTGTTGCGAACAGAACAAAACTCCTTTTCTTATGGAGGGAGCGGGAAAGTTTCTTGTCTCTGTAAATTGATACAGCGACATAGCCCATGAGGCCCTTCCATCTTCTTGACTGATGAGCTAAAAAAATGTCTCAGCCGTATTGATCTCCTTTATCCACTAAATATGAGGATGTGGATCAGGGGAACATTGACAGGGGAATAGTGAAGAGTGGGGAACGAGCAAATACGTCTTCGTATCCTACTTAGCAAATGAAGTATATATGCTTGTCTTTTTTTTTTTTTATTTTTATTTTTATTTTTTTTTTTTGCGAAGTATGGAACAAAAGGGGAGCAAAAGTTTATTATTCAGGACGCCGGGAGCTGAGGCAGTTATCTGACAGGCCGTCACGTTCAGCTTTGTCCGAAAGTCCGGTCTAGCCTTTAGTGCGTGAAGGATCTGAGCCAAACCGCTGAGCTGATTGTGAGTCAGTTGGCTCCAGAAGGCTCTGGAGCTGCTTCGTAGAGTTGTTCCTGCATATTTCTGCGACGCTCACAAGGGCAAAGAGAGAGTTGTGTGCGCTGAACAACACAATCCTTGTACAGAGCAGACAGGTAGTTCGGAGTTAATTATTTCTGTCTTGCCTGACACATCAGAACAGACTGTTACAAGTTCCTCCTTCCCCTTCCCCCAGCCTTTTTATAATCTACCGCTGCTCTTTATTTAAAGGGCTCCAGGATGGTATTTCAATGGTGATTACTATCCAGTGGTCATCTCTGACAGCCTGTAGCCTGCTATTATTTGCAATTTAAGTCCATCACCAGTATTTTATGACTGCCTCTGCAGTTACTGTCAGCTGAACGATATTTAATTGCTTGACACATAAGCTCTGTATTGCCAACAAATACATGTCCTCAGGCCCCATTATATCTTTCCAGTGATGTGTGCAGTTTCCTTGCCTTTTTTTTTTTTTTATTTATTTATTCTGTAAATGGAAAGAACAGTTTACTGTAATATGTTCATAAACAGTAAAGTCATAAAAGAAGTGTTAAAAAGGTGATAATCAGAAGAAATTCTTGGCTAGTATACAGATTATTTAAGAGAAGGCACAGAGTTTCATTTTCCTTAGAGAGACTTCATGCTCTTTTGTATTCAAAAAACCTTGTTGGCCTAYGCAGGCTTTTCCCTCTGCTTCTGGGGTTCTAAGGATGGTTGCATACCCAATTTTAAAAATATGTGTTATTACAGTTTTATTTGAGCATCATTCTACAGTTAAAAATCGTTCTAAAACTTTAAAGAGTTGTATCTATGTTTCCTAAACTATGGCAGTACTTGGCTGTTGCAGCCAGCGGCTTGTTTTCAGGCTTAAAATTAGAGTTTGTATTTTTACTGTTGAGTTTTAAACAGAGTTTTAAAAGGATATGGAAAAGACAGTTTTTATGAGTACTATCTATTGCAAACAAGAGGACAGAGACCTTCAGGACATTCTCTAGTCTGGTGGCTACCAATAGATGGACCACTGAACATAAGAAATGGTTAAAATAATTAAAAAACAAACAAACAAACAAAAAACAGAGACCTCCTGATACACCCAAGTAACCAATTAAAGAAAAATAGGAAAAATATAATAGCATAGCTTTTAGGGGAGTTGTAAATAAAATTAATATGGAAAAACATACAAGATATTTATGGCTTTATTTTTAAAAATGTTATATAGTCCTTAGATGGTCTTAGAAAGTTTATGGGATACTTAGCTTGACTGACTGAAAACACAAAGCGACCACCTCTTATTGCCCTGTAAATACCTGTCATTCCTGATAGTYGTTCCTGTCTAACCTATTCCTGAAGAGCTCCAGTGACGGCACTTCCATACATTCCCTGCCAGTGATTCACTGTTTCCTGGTAGGTACAGCCTATACCTCTCACTGCAACTTGAGCCCATTATTTTTTTGTTCCATATTKCATGGACATGAAGAACAGGTTATTCCCTTCCCCTTTCGCAGCAGCCAAAACTGAGCACAAGACTCAAGTTACTCATATGACTAAAACTGTCCGTCTGTACATTAGCTGCACATTACAACTCTTAATCTTACATTTCATAAACATGGTACTCTCATTTACTTCAGTGGGAACACAGAAGCCAAAGAAGATGAAAAGGTCTGAGACCTAATTAACCAGAAACAGTGTTCAGAAAAAAACAATCTATTTATAGCAGCATGAAAATTTGTACGGGAAGTAGTGAAGAGATCTCAAATCTACTCATTTAAAACTTTTTTAACAAATCACTGTGTTGCCTCTGGCAATATGCTTATGTATGTGTATATATTAATATATATATGTATATTATTTGAAATTACTTCCTCCTCCCTCTAATTTTGTACTGTAGATTTTTATGCAAGGTAATTGCTTCTCTAGATTCTTAAAAATTTGTCAGGTTTTCTCTAAAAATATTTTTAATTGTAACTTTTCAGAAAACTTGCTTGTTATTGAAAAATTAATCAGCAGAATCAGGGAGCTATTTTTTAATGATGATTGCTGTTTTAATGGGAGAATATTTTTWGCTAAATCTGAAATGCAAAAAAGCTTTATGGTTTGGTGGAACTTTAAGTCAGTACAAAACTGTAATACATCTACCAAGAACAGATAACACATTATCTTAATTCAAATTAYGAAGGTATTTATAGAACAGACCAGCAAGTGGCAGTACATGTTGTACATAAATCATGAATGATAAGACTAAAATTTTTAACATGAAACTAAATAGACAGTCAAACAAGCTTTCATATACATCCTTATTCATTTTAACTACCCTGTAAAGAATTGTAAATGCTTCATTCCAAATGACCTTATTTATTTTCCTGGAAATAAGAAGTATCTCTCAATTTTAGGAAGGATAAGAAACAACTCTCCTATAACTGGTGGGATACATTTATGYCTCAGTAAATCAAAATGTATATACTGTAAGTCTAATGTCARCTCAGAGTGGAAAATGGAATTTTCCAGAGACCGTAGTGTTATGAATTGCCATGACTCATAACATATTCCAATAAATAATGACTGTCTATGGGTAGTGTATTTTAATAGATGCAGAATGCCTACTCCAATGGTCTTTGACCCTGCTATCTTTATGTGAACTCCATTTTATGCAGTTTATTTTCATAGTCGAAATGTTAGATGAAACCATAATATTTACTATTACACATTCGTTCAAAGTCAGTGTAATATATTGCTAGGCAACACCCAGCAAGGGGAAAAAAAGAAAAAAATAGAAGTGCTGCCTTTCATTCAGTGAGTTAGCTAAGAGAACAAATATTAAATGTGTGTGTTTTGATAACACCCTACTAAAAGCCCTAGCTGTATTGGCAAAAGTGTTATTAATGGAAGTAAACATTTCTTCTACAGGAATAAGTAGATTTAATATAACGTGTGGGGAAAGTGCTGGACTGACATCCTTGGAAGTGAAAATAATCTCTGTACCATAAAAACATACATAGAAAGAAAAAACATAGGGAACCTTTGATATTTGCAAGAGTATATCATCTCTGACCCAGTGATGCCACTATTATGGGTGAAGGAGGAATGCTCGTCCTGGTTATTTCATCCTTTTCTTTGCCTGTTTAAAATATTAGCAGGAGTAATAAATACTGCTGCTTATGAATTTGTGYGTTGTCACATGTTCATATTATGCATTGAATGAGTTTGGCAGTCTTCAGTATGCAATATGCTTGGAGAGGGCAGCATAGAAATTGCCTGCCTTGTGTATTCTTGTTCCCAGGGTTGCTGAGCATGATAGCTGAACTTGTTTCCTGTRTCAAATAAGGTGGCCCAAATAATAGACTGAGAATTCCTTTTTTTCTTTCTTTTGTTTTTCTTTAGTGAAACAGATTGACAGAATTTCAGAAAAAGTTTCTGTATTTTTTTAAAGTTGTATTTGCAAAGATGCCAGAGGCAGTGAGCGGTGCCATTCTTTTATGCAGCAGTTCAGAACTGAAAGAATACATTCAGGTGCAGGACTGCTAAAATTCAGTTCTTTTTCTGTCTGAAGCGTTAATTCCCCCTCTTCTCTCAAAAATGTGTTCTTTTTGCTATGCTATAGTCTGTTTGGGGAAGTTATCTTGGTATCTCCTTCAAAGTATGTTTTACTTTTCTTGGAATGACTTCGGGGAGAGCAGAAGCAAGAACCACAGCTTTTCATTCCACAAATGAAAATGATTAGGCTGAGAGGGTCAGTTGTACCTGTTCCCTGGATAAGTGTATATCCTATGCAAAGGGAAGTATGTCTGAATGAGGAACCAAGAGACACCCACCTGTGGATACAGGAGTATACTGAGTATACACATTTTCTCTGTTTATCTAGAGAAGATGTTTAAATCAATGACTCTCAAGCTCTTAGAAGAAGATTGTAACATCTAGATGATGAGAGTGTGATTTGGGGAAATTTCCATCACTGTCTTCTATTGCAGTTATTTCATTCAGCATAAAATACTTAAACAGTACACAAAGGCATACCTGCAAAGTACAAAGCAGAACATAGTAACCAAAGGACAGTGATGTGTTGTGCTGTGTCCTGCCCAGACTTGCTGAAAAGCTACAGCCGTGATGCGCACATGCAATATAACATCACATCACATGCTCTGGAGCTGCCAGGGGTGAGACAGGTGAGGTGCCATCCTGGTGTTTGGGAGAGCCTTCTCCATAAAGAACACGACGGAAACATTTTCCACAGGACAGTAACCTTTTCTCAGCCGCTGCTYTTCTGCAGGGTTATTCTGCCCTAGGTGCAGAACTTTGCACTTCTTTTTGTTGCATTACCTGCAGTTTCTGTTGGCCTGGTTCCCAAGTCTATCTGGACTGAGGCTCTACTGTGACATGATGAGATTTACAGGTCTCAGGGGAGTGTCTGATCAGATCCAGGAACTGCTTCTGAGTTCAAGGTGTGCTGACAATGCTACAGAGGTGTGATGACTGTTTCTGAGTCATTGGTATCACCTCAGTCTTGCTATGCAAGTTGAAGTTACGCAGCCTCAATAAAGGAGTGAAATGTGTCCCGAACCACACTTTGTAATATGCTCTCAGAAGAGGGAGGTATAATTTCCATTCTTCATAACCTAAGAAAGAAAGCTCATATTTCCCTTTTGTATCAGATTTTCGATTTGTTACAAAAACTCTCTAAGCAAGATGCTATTATGCCAAATGTAAACAGCATTGTGCAGTCAGGTGTATTCAGAACATTCCTAACAACTTAGGACCTTCAAAGGCTTTACAGAAGAGCTCATAGATATAAAACACAAGGAGGATATTTAGATGATCAGCTCAAGTGTAAAGTAGAACTTTATTTATTTACAGGAATATTTACTCACATATCTGGTTACTACTCCATTTCAGACGGAGTCAGGAAGGCTGCTTGCTTAGTCTAGATCTTCTGAACGTGGGCCCCTTAACTCAACCACTGTTCTACTTCTGTTGCTTAAATCCTAGGCTAGACCGTTGGCTAGAAGCCTTCCCAAACTCAAGTTCAATGCTCTATGAGCAGACTTCTGAAGAAATTGCCCTTCTTCTCCTGGGGCTGTAGACCTATACCACTCCCTGCTGAGGACTTTAGTATAAAGATAGCATCTAGTCAGAAACAACAACATCTACTGGGTTAAAAAATGTCAACATAAATAAGAATCAGATAGAACGAATACAGCTCTGCGTAGCGGCTTTTYATAGCACTAGCAGCAGAAGACTGTATAATCAAGTATCATGGCTGTAGTCATAGCCTTTCAGAAGGAAAGATTAACAGCACCATGAACATTCTTCTGCACTTGCTGTTCCATTGCTTTCTGTTACAAAGGTAAGTGAATCCCCTGAGCATGTGGTAACCAACATTGTTTATTTTGGGATACGTAACAGACAGTACATCTGGGTGGTGTTTTCTCATTCAAAATTGAGGTCAATAAAAAGTGATGGAAAATGTTAGCAAGATCTTGGCCATACTCTCTCAGTGCCTTTAAGTACCTGAGTAAAACTTTTCTACGAGTACAATATCTTCTTTGTTTTTCTTTGCTTAGCTTCTATACACCCTCTAATTATATGGCAAAGGAAGATTAAAAAGCAAACATATCCTCCACTTATCTTCCTCTGAAGAAACGGTGTTATATATAGGAAAATCAAACAATAGGGAGGGGAGTGAAGAAGGAGCAGAACAAAATGATGGAAGTTCAATTTATCTGCTAACATCCTTTCTAAAAGAAAAAGGTTACGAGCTAAAATGCATCAAACCACATCAAAGCAGGGAAATTTTCAAAACTTGGGATAAACAACAGACAATACATATACCATCTTCTGGCTATAATGACAGAGATATGTGATTATATTTTATCTCCATTTTCTTTAGTAAATAAWACAACAACAAAAAAAGACATCTTCTACCTTCTGTTCAATGTTGAGTTCTCTCAGTACTGTGAGTTGGTGGACAAGCAATAGAAATATAGAGCTGAGGGTGTTGTCATGAATGAAAGACCCAGGAATAATCTACTGCTATATCAGGAAATAGGAAGCCAGATATATAATCACAAATTACTAGCAGATTTGCATGAACAAATTCTGGAACCAATGCTATTCTTATTCTTACATTCTTATATTTAACACTTGCTATATGAGCTCTCAAAAACTCCTAATTTGAAACTTTTACATCAAGCATATTCGAAAAAAAGAAAGTAAAATCACAATTAGCTGAACTACATCATTCATGAATCAAATAAAAAGTAGGCAAGAATGTCTTTTTTAGGTCAATACATAACAACTATAGTAGAGTCTATGCCATTCTCAGATGAAAGAAAAATGTAGGCCTCGGAAAAGTAAACTGCTGAAGGACAGGAAAAAAGTTATTTTGAACCTCTAAAAATAGAAATCTCTCCTGTGTTTCTTCTTAAAAGATATGGCCAGCTGCAAGAATTGTCTAGATCAACATATTTTTTCATGATGTCTTGTTGACCTTTTCCCTTACATTCAACAAAATTCCCRAAGCAGAAGGGATCACTATCCTTGCATATTTCTAATAAATTGGAAACAAAAATGAAGAAATAAACATTAATTCGGATATTTCAAAACAATWAATTAGCAATATATCTAATCCAGTGATCAACAAAAACTTTAGATAAGGCTAAATAAGTGGCTAGTACAAGACAGTCTTTTAACTCTTTTCCTCTCCTGGACAATCCTACTGTACATTTACCACTGTTTATGAGAACAAGGGCGTATTGAAGTGATATGTTATTTGTCCACTTCTCCTTAGATTTTGATTTAGCTTTGCTTTTGCTGTGGAAGTAGTTATGCTCTTAGCTGAGAAGGGACATGACAGAGCAAGGGAAGGAAGCTGGAGGAAGCAAAAGAATAAATTCATGAGGAGATGTTCATATGTGATGGTTCCAGAATAGAGCAATAATCTAAACCTTTCAAATACTGTTGCATGTTTTCAGCTTTTTATTCATGTTGGTTGGTTTATATTATGTTGAGTCACATTCAGGTTTATGACTAATACCATTGGAATAAGTAGATCAGAACCAGAGTTAAAAGTCTTGGTTTGGAACAGGGTCCCATTCAAGAATATATTTGCCTAACTTAAAGCAGATGCTTAAATGCCTTCCTAATTGAAAACTGATTTTCCTACAAACTTGGATCTAAATAAATATTAAACATTTATAATTTTTTTAAATAGTCTTCTGATTGTTCAGAATCATTAAAATATTTTATTCTCAATGTTCTGCACAAATAAGCTTTAGACTGATGTACTGACACCAGTACATTAATGGAATCCCATGGCCTCTAACAGATCGATATATTTGCTTCAGAGGTGTATTGTAGGCCTCATAGTGAAGATCCCAAGGTTCGTTAAAAGAATGCACATATACTATTGAAAAATACCTGTCTTCAGGTCAAGAGACGACATATTCTGCCCTTTGCATATTTCTACAACAGTTTCTGCATATTTCTACAACAGTTTCAAGAATAAACTTCAACATTACCAACTGTCCTAGACTGCCGTAGCAGAGGTGATTGATTCTAGGTTTGTGCATTTGAGAGTCCTACTACTGACAAGCACATCCCATCTGTGGCCACAGCTGTTGTCTTTACTCCCAGAAGTCAGGAGAAGAAGAATTGCAGAGGCATGAGTAACGTCTAAAACATCAGTTCTGGCTTTCCTGTCCATAGATTTAAATAGCTGGGCAAGCTTTTCTCTCTGAGTCTTCAGGAAGCTCCCAAAATATTGGATTTGATCTATCTAAGTTATCAGGTACTGGACTCTGTTCACTAGCATATGCCCCAAAAAATTCTAGAGTACATTTTTATACATTTATGTGTGTTTATATGTAGTTCAGCATTTAGGAGAATATGCTTTTTTAATCTAGAAAGTAAAGTTAATGCTATGTATTAGAACACATCAACTTTTAAGATCCTTATTTCCTTATTTCTCAAAGTTGTACATACCAGAGAATCTGCATACCTTATTTGAAAAATTGGATTACACACAGAGAAGATAAATACATTTCATAATAAAAATCATGATTCATCAAAAAAAAAAGAGCAAGAAATTAAGGAGGCGATGAGGCAATTAAAGAGGTAAAACATCACACATGTTGGAGAAGGATTAAGAGGTCACTGAAACAAGGCAAGAAAAGTTAATATCTGATAAGAAAAGCAAAAGTAGTAGAACAGGATGATTACATAAGAGGTCAAGATAAATAATAGGATATTGTTAATGTAAACAAAGAACAAGAAGTCACAGAACGAGAAACCAGGACTTCTAAAAGATAGAAAAGATTATTTATCAAAGAGAATATTTAGTAGAGACCAAAATTAATCATTTTCCTTGTTGTTTACATGGAAGATGGAGAGATGATACCAGAAGCCAACTTGTTATTGTCAAAGAGAGAAAGAAGCTATAGCGGAGTTAAGAAATATAAATGTTGTTAGAATGATTGTTCTCCAGGTCAATAATGTGTTTTCAGAAAAGTGTAACATGGGAAAGAGACAAGAATACAGCTATTACCAAAACCGGACAAGAAGATCCATGACTTTTGAAGGCAGTAGCTTGGAAAACCTTATGATGGTTTATGAAGTGCATGAGACTTAAATGTTCCTTAGCTATAACCAGAGCTTTGCCCCTATGTGTCCAGAACAAATTGGCAATTCCAGTTAAGTAAATATATTTTGTCTCCACAGTTTTCTTATCCTCTTAAGAATTAGATTCTGTGAATATTATAAACATTGTATATATCTGGTTGGCAGGTAGTATTAAAAGAGAAAAAATCTTTTTGGCAAATACCAAAAGTGTTTTTCTTATGTAGATTCCAGTGTGTGATTATTCAAATGCTAGGTTTTGTAGAGGAAAAAAAGATACAGGGGCTGAAGCAGACATAAAGGTAGGATCTTCTGGGGGAAATTTGACCCGAGAAGTGCTATAATGGTCCAAGGATAGCTAATCTTAACATATAAAGACTTCTGGAGATATACTTTCTGCTACAGTATGAGCACCTTGAGTGTCTGCAGAYGCTTTAGTAATGTTCTTTATTCATTGAAATGTTACCTAAAGAAACTGATATGTTTCAGAGAGACCCACCTTCAGTTTGGCTAGTAGTCTAAGAACCAGAACTAAGCTTATCTCAGATCTTATTCCCATGAATACTCACAAAATTTTCAAATTGAATGTGCTTATCAAGCAGGCGCTCATGGAAAAGCTATTATTGATATTTCAGTAGTTGGACAATGTAGTCAAAAATGAGATGTCACACTGGCAATTATTTATGGAAATATCAACAAGCAGATGAATTCAGAGTGGTGTGAAAGGAGTTCTTGCATCTTTCAAAAAGATATATGATCTAAAAGCTTTGATTACTCAATGGAAAGATCACTAAAGAGCTAAAACCTAAAATTTATTGAAATTATTGCAGAAAAATAACAAAGTAATTTATAAATACATGAAATGGAGCAGAAATTCAAACACTTTGTAGATTTGTGGAATATGGTAATAATCCAAATTCTGATTCTCCACCTGCTACATCGGTCACAAGCTTCGATTAATCTGCATGTTGCAAGATGAAACTCCTGAAGCTTAAACATTTCAGTCAATATGCTGCTAGTAATCTATTTGTGTAGATAACAAACTAGCTTAGATGAGATGACCACTGAAAAGCCCTATTATCCCCTCTCATCTTTTTTACTTTATAAACCAATGTCACTTGAACAAGGAGTCATCTATAAATTAAAAAAAAAAAAGTGAAAATAAGAACAGGGAAATCAATAAAAAGGTAAGAAGGCAATAAAATACAGAATTACTTAGGAAAGAAAAGGCTGGGGAGATATAGTAAATACCTTATGCACATTAATAAAATGAAATGTATACTTCAAAATAAGAAAGAAAGTGAAATAAAATCAAAGATGAAAGACTTACTTACATTTCAGAATATGGATTTGAGAACCATAAACATTCCAAAATTTTCTGTCAGGTTTCAAAAATGAGATATTGACTAAAATTAATGCAACTCTTCCCCCTCTCCCTCTCAATGCATTCTATTTCTTTATTGGGGAATGGGTTTGTTATTTTGATCTTGAGATATCTGTGGTTTTTAATTTTTAATTTTGTAATTCTTTCTAACCATTTGATCTGTTAAAAAAATAAAATCTTAAAAATAAAAGCTGATTTTCATTTATAACTTCTTAATGCTAGAATCTAGGGCTTTACAAAAATATCAGAAGTACAAAAAAGTATTAGACYCTGTGGAAGTCAAGATGAATTTTCTGATTTTACTGAAAGTCCTGCCAAACTTGTAGTAAAAGCACAAGATCTTGTAATACCAAATTTCTGAGTAGTCTCTAAGGCTCTTTGGTAGGCCAAATTCTCAGTTTAAAATTACAGATACTAAAAACAGACCTACATAGATTTACTGCCAAAATATTTGTTTTTATTTTTAGATATTTTAGATATTAGATTTTATTAGCTTTAGATTTTATTTTTAGATATTTTGCAAACAAAAAAACAGTAGTTAGGCTAAAAATATAATTCATTTGGATAGACCAGGCTCTACTATTTTAAAATGTTAGTACAAAAATGGAAGGGGATATACATTAACAGTAAAAGCTTTTCTATTGAAGTACATGCAAAAATATTAAAAGATGAGTATAGAGAAGCTATATAAAATGTATTTGTGGGGAAGAGAGAGGGAGAGAGAAAGAGACAGCAGAACTTAAAAAAGTTAAGGCAGACACAGTAAAGGATTTAAATAAAATTTATTTGTATGCAGAATTTTAAAGTAGCCTTTCTTTATAATGAAAATATTTGATAGGACCCATTTATCAAGAAACCTAYGAAGAAGAAAAGTTAGGCTCTTGATTGCAATACAAGATGATCTCATGGGCAAACCCTCCTCTCTGTTGTACGTGGTGTCTGATATTAGGAAGAGTGGCAGCAAGGCTTTTCCTCCACACATCAGGTATCCTATACTTCAGCAGGAGATGACRAGCTTTGGTAAGGCACCAGGCACTGGGACAGGATTTGGAAGAACTTAGAGTGTTCCTGCAGCATATGCAGGATAGAAATCGTAGTTTATAATACAGTTGTACCTGAAGAATCAAATGAAGGAAGGAATTATTTGAACAATATTCTGGATCCTAAACTATACTAAATCATAAACTAGAGAAGTACTGAATCTTGTTCCAGAGGCAATCAGAAGAAACTTTAGTATCTCCTAATCAAAGAAGAGCTCAGATCCAGAGCAATATTTTGCCCAAGGACACAGAAGGGCCTTTAATTGTACCCATCTAAACAGGACTTCAAAAAGCTTAAACGAGAAGAAAGTATCCTTGTCTACTGTGTCTCTGAAATAAACTAAGAAAACCATATTCTTGAAACTATATTTGGCAAAATTCTCAAGAACACAACATTCTGTTTCCTAACAGTCCTTCACTGGCAGAGAAAGAGAACACACGCACGCACACACGCACGCACACGCACGCACACGCACACACAAATAAGTCATTTATAGCTCTATACAGCATGCAAAAAATGAACATCAAAACACATATTATTAAAAAAAGCACTTACAAGCAATATTCACAAAGAAACTCAAGATATCTCAGTGTTTTTTTTGAAAGAAAAAAAATGACAAACTTTGGTGACAGCAGGGAACGAGACAGTAATCAAAGAAATTCATGTCATATAGGAAAAGAATACTTGGAAGTATCTTTGTCCTTYTGAAATTTGTATTTATTCACTGTTTGAGTATGCTGGTGGTGGAGGTGGGATCAGATAAAGATTACTCATTCRTATGAGTTGAAAGCCAAAATCCTGCAAGATTTCAACAGTGAAATGCGAAATGTCAGGTGCCACATTCAAGTGCTGGGGACTGCTCTTGCTTTTCACTTTCAGTATGAACTGAGGAGCCATAGGCAATGGGTCTGTGTACAGAAAATGACAGAAGAACATGTCTTCTTACTAATAGACCTAAGAAATATATGTAACCTGGATACACAATGACTTCAGCAGTAAGCAGAGGTAGCATTTGTCTGAATAAATGTAGACATCTAAAATGTAGTCACCCTAGGCTCTCTTTGTGGCTATTGAACATCAGGTCAGGATAATAAGTCCCTTTTAAGATATAATTTATCTTTCTTAAAGTAAATGCCTACAAAGTATTAGATTAACCGTACCTTACAGCTGAATTGGCTATAAAACCAACTTACAGTATAGTCAACTGCATTTAAATGTGTGAAGCTAGGTGTATTGTTCTTGGCAGCAAGTTTTGAAGTATCTTTTGTTCTCCTTGTGTCTTCAGAAAATGATTATTTGTGTGATCAGCTTCTTGGGCTATTAGCTCCTCTCTTGGATTTGACATTAAGTAAAAGCTAGACACAGGTCATTTTTATTTATCAAGAAATTATGCAAAGCTCTGTGAGTTATACTCTTTCCTTGAGAAGTGAGATATATAGGAGAGTTTTTAGTATCGCTTACTGGAACATACTTTCTTTGTTGGGATTTTCCTTCCTTCTTCTGTCACCTTAATAGCAGAGGCTGTGAAATGTGTTGCTGTTCTAAGTGCTAGTGAGTTTGACACAACAAGTCTCTTCAAAGTGTTCTAAAATCACTACAAGTGAGAATTCTGTCAGCCTTTAGAGCCTCATATAAATGATGTACTATTATCTGCTCTGGGTATCAAAAATCACCATCACTCATGCAGCAGTCAGACTCTGAACTGGATACTGCAGAAGAGCGAGAGGAGAAATATAGCCATCTATAACGCTTCTCGGTAATAATCCTGGCAGTAACGTATTTTAAAGTTGAAATGCCTTTGTCTTCACCTTCGCAGGGGGTGCAAGGCTGAGTCCCCAAAGCTCTGTATTGCAGGCCTATGTATGTAGCTTCCTGATTTAAGTCATTGGCTTTTTTTTTTTGCCAAGTATGTATAGTGTTAATGTTGGTTCTGCCCTCATTTAAAACAATATTCCACAGCAYAGGGGCTTTTTTTAAGTCAGGAAGAATGCTTTAAAGAATTTGTCAGTGAAATAAGGATTCAATAGACTTAGGAAATCTACAAAATTAGGATATATATTTCATTAAAATCAGGATAATGTGTCCTTGCTTCATAGGAGGACTCTAATAATAATAGATTGATAATGTAAGATGATCAGAAAGGTTATAGGAACATAGTGAGTCAGTGGAATTATCCCCTAATTTTAAAGTATTGTTTGTAAAATTAAGAAGATGCCTGTTAAAGTTCTTCTCTTATTGTTACTGTAATATGAGGTCAATTTTGGCAAATCTTCCTTACCTGAGGGATAGCTTTTTAAAACATGATTCTCCCTTTCCGATTATTAGACTACAGTTTACTTTCAGCCAAGATGATTRTTGAAAAAATGTTTGTTTAATTTCCTGACCCTAAGCTGTCCATATGGAAAAAAAAAATTTCATTGCACTTTATTTGAAACAAATCAGCATGATTAGCAGGTACTTTTCTACAAAAGTGGTTGATATCAAACTTACATACTGCCTGAATTGTCTCTAACAGACCATGATTTAGGCTTATCCCACTCAAGATAAGCATGCCATTTCCCAAGCAATGCAGAGTGGCACTGAATCTAGTTGCCWGATTTCCTCTTGTACTTCTTTAATTATTGCACCATTTCTAAAAAGGCATGTTGGAAAAGGGCTRTCCTGAATAAATAACTCCTTTGTAAGACCAGGGCAATCACTTCCTAATGGAGCAACTAAGAGAAAGGAAATACTAGAAGGATGGAATATAGAAAAAGTGACGTAGAGTAGATACATAGAGAAATGGATAGGTAGATAGATTTAAAGAAGAAACTGCAAAGTTTGAATTATTCAGYACAGGAGAATAGCTGACACTACTCAAGTAATATAAGAAAGAAGGTGAAAACGTAGGAGATACTTTACTGGATTATGGGAGAGCCKGAAGGGGTGAGATGGGAGGGGGGATGAAGGAAGAAAAGTAGGTAAATAGAATGAGGGAAGACGAAAATGTGATAGCTAAAGTTAGAGAGGATCAGATATTTCGTGAAGACTTTAGCRTGAATGAAACAGGGAGATTTAGTTAAATAAACACAAAATATGATACCACTGATTTATTATGGCTAATTCTGCTTAGTTATGTATAGTTTAAAGCTACTGCTTCAAGGTTTGCCTTCTCTAGAAGAAACCATTAAAATATAATGTGAGGAAGTGTAAGGATCCCAGAGCCTGACCTCCTGTGCCTTGGTACTCATACTGAGAATCGGTTAAAGGCCTGTGTGCTACTGTAAAAGCACATGGGAATATCTTGGTTTGGAAGCTTGCAAAGGGAAAGTGTGTGCCAGGAGACTAGAGTCTTTGCATAAAGCTTCAGGCCTGCAACAACCCATGAACACATTTAAAGAACTAATGACATTTGATGCACTCCAGTGCTTTTCAAAGACAAATCAAATTGCTCTTTAGAAGAATCTTTATGAACCGAGGAGGATTTATTAGTAGAGAGAGTACAATCACAATCAAATGCAGAGAAATCCTCTCGCTTCTCCCTCTCGCCAGCTCTTCATTATGAGAATACTGTCAAGCCGAAAATGGAAATACCCTTGTTCTGTTCTGAACCTCTCTTTGTCTTCTGTAGACAAAGCGAATATGTTAAGGTGCTTTGGGAGAGTCAGGCTCACTTTTTACTTGTGTCTGGCATATTGCTTTTCATGAAGAAGCAATGACTTCATGACTTCATCTTCTCTTTTGTAGTACAAGCATAGTAGCCAAGCTATCAGCCCCCTAACCCCCATATGCTCAGCTATATAGTTGCATTTCTCCTTCATGAACCACTGGATTTCCTGTGTTATGTTACAATACATGAGAAAGCTCTATTAACAAGCTCCTAAGAAGTATGCTATAGGGTAAAATTTTGTTCAAAATAACACCATTCCTATACCCTTCAACTGTGTTCCAGGTAGTTTTCYTTCTGGTTTGGTTATAGAATAAAATATTGCCGCAGGAAATGGCCTGTGCTGATCTGTATGGTCATATGAATGTCATGTTGGCAGAAGCAGGAGCTACAGCTGTTATGATTAAATGCTTGCCATGGTAACATTTCTCAAAGAAGTGAGATGATTTAAGTGCATTCTCCTCTGTCATTCATGTACACCACTAACTGTCCGAGGAGAAATCAAATTACAATTCATATTGTGGTATTTCTTGATCAAATCCGCAGCTTCACATAAGGTTGTGTTCCAAAAGCTCAAAAATCCTGTGTTACTTCATAGCGTTGTAACCAAAACTTTTCAGACAATACCCGTTATGAATAGATCAGGGTTTTCCTCCTTAGTGCTTTTAGAAAACTGCAGTGGGACACTTTGGTTGTTTTACTAAAGCCTGTTTCTCTTCCTTTACTTCTTTCTTTTTCTTTATTCCCTTCTCCTTCCCCTTTCTCTTCTTTTCTTTTCCTTCCGCTTCCTTTACTCCTTCCTTTGAAAAATTCTCAGATGCACTGAAAGAAAAAAACAAAGCAAGCCTGTGCTATGCCGCTCTGACCGCGTACTAGAAGGCTGGAGAGTGGCCTTGGGGCTACAACTGCTCGGCGGCTGGAAAGCGAGACAAGCGTAGACCCAAGAGGCRACATCTGCGCCTGCGAGCGCGAAATGGCGCTTAGCTGCCGCCCCACACCACAGGAATTCCTTCGCAAGTGTGTACGGGGTATGTGAGGAGGAAAAAAAATCTGTTTGGTAGGTCACTGCGGAAACCCAGACACATTTTCACTGCCAAAGCACAGAAGACAGTACAGTTTGTGATTATGACTCAAAATGACTAAAGCAGAAGTCTTCACATGATCTCAATAAAGCAGGAAAATATAAAGAAAGGAGAAACATACTTTTAAATAATGATCTACAGAAATGTAATACTCCCTTTTTACATCACTGGGAAATATAACTATAGCTTATTCCATGCTTGCGGTGCCTTGAGGTCACAGAAACTAGAAAGAAATGTGCTTCGCAGAGCATGTTACTGTAAAATATGTTGTTCACTCAATTTCTAAACTCTAGGCAATCTACCTATTTAAAGATTCTACTTCACGAGGCTTTTTCTACTCTGTGGTACCTTAAAATTTTAACACAGTGGAAATGGACGTCACGTGTGTGCACATGCAAATGCAACCAAACGTCTTTCAGAATTCTACTTTGAGCTTTTCTTTTGCTCACATCTGCGAAACTCTCAAGATTGTCAGGATACAAGCTGCGTGTCTGCAGCCTACTGATTGTGCCCCATGTAGCCATATATAGCCATAGCTTAATCTCATACAGTTACTGGATTAAGTTTTACATACGTAATTGCAGAATAATTGTCTGAAACAGTAAGAATACATCAAATACRGGTTACCAGAAACCATAATTTCTATAACATCATAACATCATCTTGGGGCAGGGGGAGGACAGAGTGCTTGTTCCTTATACAAGACGTTATTGGATTCACTATAAACTCCTTTTATTAAGGCAACTCTGCTGTGTGGTGCATGAGCTGAAAATTGCTTTTTTATTATGGAAGAGATAGCAACGTATCTTTGTTTTACAGGCTGTGCTGTCTCAATCTTTTTTTTTTTTTTTTTCCCGGTCAGCATTATCATGTATTATTTACTGCAGCACCTTAGTCACAACAAGAAAGAGATTGCCGAAATCCGCAAGGATTTGGCCATTTAAAAGTTGGCAATGGAAGGTAGCATGTAAACATAGCTTTTATAGAGTTCTTTAACACAGTAAATAGATAGCAGATTATTGGATAAAAATTCCACTAGTAAAAAACACRTTGGCCAGCGGTGGGTCTATTTATCTGTTCTTGTTAACAGAAGGGCAAACATCCTGAAAAATATTGTTCTGTACCTTATGACTTCRTATAATGTACATTTTATTATTCAGTTCTTTTGGCTGGTAGCTTGAAACAGATGGGACTCCTAGAAAATAAATATTTGACCCAGCAGGCCAGTAGCTAATGTATGAAATCATATTTAATAAAAGTATAATGGCTTTTATGCCATTGGTAGTTATACAAACCTATATGCCTATAACAATTTTACCTAGMCTTCCATTTTCATTYGTTCATAATTTTATGAAAACATGCCCTTGTGGCTAGAAGTTTCCTTACTTTGTTGACCTCAAACGTATTCTTTATGCAAGGTTAAAAGAGAAGGAAAAATCTGTTCAGTTGTTTTTAAGAAATGTGAAGTTGGGAAAAAAAAGCTCATCTGTGTGCACTTCTTTCTTTTACATCCATCAAAAATGGTTCACTTTTTCAAAAGGCAAACCGTGTTAAATGAAATGGCACTTTTGCTAGCTAGAAAAAAACAAGAACTTAGAGGCATACATAATTGAATAAAAGTTTAGATGACTGAAATGCTCATGCTGAGTACCTCAGTGGGTATAAATAAAAGGACAAGTGTATTAGCAAGGCCAGCTGATGTAAATCAGTATGATTATAGTGATCTCACCTCAAATATGTCAATATGCATATTGAGATGAGCAAGGGCCTATCCAGCTTTCTTTTAAGAAAATTTCTTTTAAGAAATTCATAGTGCATCTCCTCCTTTGCAGAAAACAAGCCTAGGAAGTTTCTATATTGTTAAAATATTGCATTTATAAGGGAGAGGTTGTAAATGGCTCATTGAAACGTATATAAATTACTATAAGAAGTTTGTTGTTGTTGTTCCAGGGAGTGTAGATAGACCTCTCTCTCAACGAAGTCAGATCTTGTCCAGCACTATCACAACACTGCATCATTCAGATTTTAATTTTCCCTGGGTGAGACTTAAGCACAGAAACAAATTTTCTTGTGTAGACCCTACATGAGGAAAAAAATGGTAATAACAGCCAAAGAGCATGAAAGGAATTTTAGCGGGCTTCTTTCAGCAAAAAGTGACTACCCAACTCTTCAGTGGCCGTAAGGTCTTTTCCAATTCACATGCCAAAAAAGCAGGTTAGAGTTCCCTTCACAGTTCCTTAGCAAGGGATTCTAGGAGAGGAAGACTGGCCATGGTGCTAAAACCCCTGATAGCCCCAATGTATCATCCCATATGTCTCACTCATATGTTGAATTGTGGAACGGGTACACCATCACAGTAGTCGCATATGTAGTTTGCTGTGTAGTCATGTAAAAATTAATTTGTTTACCRATGAGTGGAAACTTGAAAATCTTGATTTACAAAAATATAATGCAAYAAACACAAAGGGAATAACACAGATATGCAATAAAGTCACAGCTGTACAACTGATCAGCAAATCTTCAAGGGCAGAGATAAACCAAATTAGCAGTTGTGGCTTGGTTTAAAGATTCTGACACTGTGTGGTTGGAAAGGGTGAACAAGTATTGTTTCTGTCAGAGGTTTAAGCATTTACACAGCTCTAGTAATGTACATCACCACTAAATTCAAACCATAGTCCTCYATTTTCTTTCTTTTCAGGTGATGAAACATGTGACATGGCAATTATGTTATCAGTGTTTTTTACTAGAGGGAAAATAGAAACAGAGAAGAAGCCATTATCCAAATCTAAATCTACACTAGTTAAAACCTACAGAAGTCTTCAAAAAAGAAATTCCTGTTTCTTATTGAAATCTATAAACTGGCATTTATGTCAGGAATAATGGATTTGTGCTGTCTTTACTTCACTTACAGCATAGTGCTTTGGTTCTCTGGGGATATATTTCACTGTCAATTCACATTAGGCCATTAGAGTGAAAAGGGCTTTGCTAACTTTGGAAGAAAAATAATTTTCTACTATTGTTTCTATAGCTAACATACAATAAAGAGTTTTACTTTGAAACTTGGTACAATTTTTTCATCACTGATTGATATTCAGTGTCACATAACCAACCAGATACACAAAGGGTTCAATTCCCTTGCCTCTTTTTGTGATAATGTCACATCCATGAATAGTCTGTGACAAGTCAGTCCTTCTGCTTCTCTTCTCATCAGCGTCTCAGCTCTATTTGTCTCAAGAGAGAACACATTACCTCCATTTATTTGAACTCTAGAGAAAAATAAATCTAAACTCTAGACTCTGCTGGTCATAATTAAGGTTTYAACTGAAATCAATATTGCATATTTTTACACATCAGTGTTGCTATTGAAAATTATTGTGAATTAAAAAAATAAATATTTTGTTGTGGTTYCAGTATGTTTTGAAGGTTTTATGTAGCATTCTCATCATGCATTTTGAACTCTTAGTTCTATTATTTATTTTAGCAGTCATTTAGCCCTCATAAATATAATAATCATAACAGGACATGACTCATGACTGTAAAGTTCATAAATTAAGATAACTTATCTTTTGATCCTTTTACAGGATATCTGTTTCTTTAAATCACTGGGACAAGTTTAATTTATTCAATATTTTTCTCTGTTTTCACAGAGAACCATTTTCTTGGAGTTGAGGATTATCGAATGAATAAATTAACACGAAGAACTTGCTTCTAGGAAAATTAGCAAYGTTTTCTTCCTCGGAATAATAGAACCTATATTATTCCTAGACAATTACATATTTTAGGAGTACATCTGAAATTTATTGTATACAAGTCTTCAAATTTTATATGGAAATGAGCAATTGATTTTTATGTTTGCAATTTTTTGGTCTCATGAATTCCTTTAAAGAGAATTTATTGTGCAGTATGTGAAATGAAGCTTGCTTTACCAATATGCTAAAAGTAAACCTGGATAAATTATTCATTGTCAAAATATTTAGTTGCAAATGTAGTCCTTTTCCAATTAATCAATCATAGTCCTGATAATCCTAATTTGGAAAATATATGAACTTGGCCTAATTCCCCATTTTGTTATACTAGCTGCAAGATGATGTACTGAAACAGAGAAATATCTTTATAGTAGCATAATATAACAATTATTTACAGGAAAAGAATGTTTTTGATTCATTAAAATTTTTCAAATAATGTTTATTAGACTTATCAGTTGTTTGCAAACTGTTTAATAATACTACTTGTAAGTTGATGAAGCCATTGACTTTCACTCTGGGTTTTGTTTCACCTTATGGATTATTGTCTCTATATGAGAYTTTTTTTAAGTTAGGAAATACCCATTAAGTCTAGTAAAGACTATTGGAGATAGATTTGCTTGACATTTCTGCTCAGCTACACAGGTGGGTCTATATAAATAATTACTGTACAATCTCACAGAGCAATCAAGAACCTCAGCTCTTGTGTTTTCTTTGCAAAATCATGAGMCAATTTTTGTAGTGTATTCTGTTAGAAGAGTGAGAGAGACAAAGAGACTGAAAATAGAGAAAAAGATTGAGTACTCTGTTATTTATTTACTCTATGCTGGCATAACTGCTTCATATATAATCTCAGCAATTGTATCTCTGATGTTTTGCTGTCAACACTTTAATGAAACATTCAATAGATCAAATTCTATCCRTACATTAATACACATGTAAGTAAGTATTGAGTCTGCATCAGTTTTACTTGCAAAAATATAGATTTTCACCTCTCTTACTTTTCTTATTATTACTCTAAYATGAAACTAGTTAAATTTAAGAAACATGATTTTGTAGGAGGTCTTGGAAGTAAAATAGAGCATTTGGACTATTTCAGGCAGTAGATTTTGACTTGCACTTCGTCCTACATCTGTTGATACTAACAAAGTTCCCAGCRGCGCAGGTATGAATATTATACAGCTCATTATAATACATTCTTAATTTCCCCTTTCAAGGGGCTGGGAATGTGCAATGCAGCAGCTTATCATGAAGTCCATTGTATGTCACTTGCCCTACAGAGAACAAAAAAGAGTTTCCCAGACCTATAAGTCCCACCTCTCTTCTTTGAAGATAGGGCATTAGTATCTTTACATGTGGTCTTTCCTCTGTATTCCTATTTTCTTCATTATCAACAAAACGTACATTATGTCAGGGTAGAAATATAGGCAACTTCGCTACCTGTATTTCTCCAGAGTAAAGAACTTATTTTGGCAGGCAAATGGAAAATGAACTATTAATCGTACTGCTGAAACAAAAATGCCTTGGGATAATTTTACACCTAACACTCGTTCTATACAGCATCAAGAATGTGAACTTTTATAAGTTTGCTTTAGAGTATTCAACAGTTCAAACAGCTAAGAAAATGAAATGTGTTACACCTTCCAAATATAGAAGGTGTAAATACATATTAGACATATACTTTGAATTACTGATAGCTTGGGCTTTAAAGAGCTGAAGAACACAAAAGCACACTAAGATTGTCTGAATCATGTTCAAAACAAAACATTCCTTGTATTTGACCCTAAAAATTTATAGTTGCATTCTTTAGTTTATCCCAATCTTTGGAAATATTCCTAATTTATCAGTAATATCCCCACAAAAACCTTTAGAATCTTGATTTTATATGGTAGCATTAGTCAATAAGTCATGAAGAGGATTATTTCTTACAAAGCTAAAGTTATTTTTTCCCAGGACTTAGTTATAAAACTGGCAATACAAGAGATTAGAGATCAACTAAACTAATATAAAAATGCATAGCTTTTATGCTTTTTTTTAGTATYGCCTTATTAATTAAAATATCCCATTGAAACATAAACATTTTGAAAGTACAGGGTCTAAATCAAGAAACTTGAACAGTAGTTCGCTTTTCTAGTTTTGTTCAACTTATTTGTCAGAGACCTGGGTGAAGGGACAGAGTGCCTCCTCAGCAAGTTTGCCAATGATACCAAGCTGGGAGGAGTGGCTGACACACCTGAGGGCTGTGCTGCCATTCAGAGAGACCTGGACACGCTGGAGAGTTGGGCAGAGAGGAACCTCATGAGGTTCAACAAGGGCAAGTGCAGGGTCCTGCACCTTGGGAGAAATAACCCTAGGTACCAGGACAAGCTGGGCGCTGACCTTCTGGAGAGCAGCTCTGCAGAGAAGGACCTGGGTGTGCTGGTGGACAAGCTGACCGTGAACCAGCAATGTGYCCTTGTGGCCAAGAAGGTCAATGGTCTCCTGGAGTGTATTAGGAAGACTGTTGCCAGCAGGTCGAGGGAGGTGATCCTGCCCCTCTACTCAGCCCTGGGGAGGCCTCATCTCGAGTACTGTGTCCAGTTCTGGGCTCCCCAGTATGAGAGGCAAGAGCTACTGGAGAGAGTCCAGTGAAGGGCTATGAAAATGATTWGGGGACTGGAACATTTCTGTTATGAGGAAAAGCTGTGAGAGCTGGGCCTGTTTAGCCTGGAGAAGAGAAGACTGAGAAGGATCTTACCAGAGGGCATCTATAAATACCTTAAGGGAGAGTATCAAGAGGAATAGACCRGATTCTTCTCAGTGGTGTCAAGCRACAGGACAAGAGGCAATGGGTAGTGAAACACAGGAAGTTCTACCCGAATATGAGGAAAAATTTGTTTCCTGTGTGGATGACAGAACACTGGAAGAGGTTGCCCGGAGAGGCTGTGGAGTCTCCTTCTCTTGAGATATCAAAATCACCTGGATGTGATCCTATCTAACACGTTCTAGGTGACCCTGCTTGAGTTGGGGGGTTGGACTAGATGATCTCCAGGGGTCCCTTACAACCTCCGTCATTCTGTGATTCAGGAATGTTGAGCCCTTACAATACCTATAAGAGCATTTTGAGAAGTTAATGGTCAGTATTGCTGAAACAAAGGCTAATAAATTTGGAGGAGAGGTTTGAACAACTAACCCTTAAGCACCCTGAAGCCAAACTGGATTCAAGGACTTTCTCCAAAAAAGGGAGCATCTTACAGGTCACAGAGGGATTTCCAGCATGCTATTTGACAGCCACTTGTGCATTCCCAGGTTTTTCCCCCCTCAGAGATGAATGGAAGCTCCTGGTCCATGCTGGCAACTTTCTTTGATTAAAACCATCAGTTATGGACTTTTCCTTTTGTCAAAAGCTTAAGCTGGGTCATATTTACCACTGCAGAAAATGAAAGCGAACATCTCCTTATTTTCTACTTCAGTGCATTCTAATTGTTAATAAGAAATAAAGAAATCATTTAGGAGGTATTTACAATTGTCCTGCACTTCAAGTTCTCATTCCATTTGCTTTGAAACAGGAATTTGAATCCAAATTTCCAATGTCCTAGGCTAGCAGTTTAATCCACAGAATACAAACTATTTAAGACTTTATTAAGAAGTGTTTYCTCTTGTATTTTTTCTACCTCATATATCAGATTTAATATTTATTATTACAAGGATTTGAATATTTCGTCTTCCTAATATCTTACCCAGTGAATTACATAGTCACATACTTTCTGCCTATTCTGGCTACCATTCTTTCCCTCTCTCCTCATTTTACCAACCAAAAATTATTTATTTCTTCATACCAATGTAAATTCAAGTTGGATTTAAGTCATTTAGAAAGGCACTTTTTGCTTGAGTCTCTCTGTGGATCTAGACCCAGATATCAACATTTCCACGTAGGTATCATGCTCRAAAAGAATTTTAGACAAAGCAACAAATTATAATTGTTTTCTGAATGTGTATGCTAAATCAAATAAATAGGGATTTTTCTTAGTAGTATACTTCATATWTAAGTATAGAATTTTTTATAATAAATTGTAACAACAAAAGAATTACAATTGTCTGCAAAGATTGAAGACAGAATAATAAAGGCTATAGAAAAWAGATATTGATATGGACAACAGGTTAGATTTTTTTTTTACGAGGTGCCTAGCTTTTCATTTACTAATAGAGCTTGAGAAGTAATGGGAGGAATGGGAGCATGAGGTACATGCACTGTAACTTTCTTAGCACACACATGTACACTAAGTACCGCAACAAGAATTCTGAATGGAAAACTTAGGTTTACTACTAGAAAAGTGGTATGGCTTATCCAAAGCATTATGCATTTGAAGTTTGCTTGTAAAGAGCCGACAGCTTTATGGAAAAATATGACACTTATGTTTTTTATTTCTATCAAAATATTGTGTATATACACACACACACATATATCATAGAATCAGCAAGGTTGGAAAGGACCTCTGCAGGACATCTCCCCCCTCCAGCAGGGTCACCTAGAGCATGGTAGACAGGGTTGCATCCAGGCAAGCCTTGAAGATCTCCAGAGAAGGAGACTCCACAACCTCTCTGGGCAACCTGTCCCAGTGCTCCRTCACTCTCACAGGGAAGAAATTCCCCCTCACGGTCAGGCGGAACTTCCTGTGCTTCAATTTCTGCCCATTGCCTCTTGTCCTGTCACACRGGACAACTGAAAAGAGTTTGTCCCCATCCCCTTGGCACCCTTGTACACATTGATAAGATCCCCCCTCAGTCTTCCCTTCCCCAGGCTGAACAGGCCCAGCTCTCGCAGACGTTCCTCACAGGGCAGGTGCTCCAGCCCTCTGATCATCTTTGTAGCATAGAGAGAGTACGCTGGACTCTCTCCAGTAGCTCCATGTTTCTCCTATACTGGGGAGCCCAGAACTGGACACAGTACTCGAGATGAGGCCTCCCCAGGGCTGAGTAGAGGGGCAGGATCACCTCCCTCGACCTGCTGGCAACAGTCTTCCTAATGCWSCCCAGRASASCATTGGCTTTCTGGGCCACAAGGGCACATTGCTGGYTCAYGGTCAACCTGTCATCCACCAGYACWCSCAGGTCSTTCTCTGCAGAGCTGCTCTCCAGAAGGTCAGCGCCCAGYGTGTACTGGTGCCTAGGGTTATTTTTCCCTAGGTGCAGGACTCTGCACYTGCCCTTGTTGAACCTCATGAGGTTCYTCTCTGCCCARCTCTCCAGCGTGTCCAGGTCTCTCTGAACAGCAGCAAAGCACACATACTTATATAAAGTTCCTCATCCTAATTCTTCACATACCTGAAAGTGAATAKGAACTGCCTGACTCTGATTTAGGAAAGTTTTATATTTGATATGCAGTAAATATTATTTATAAAATTTAGTAAAATCAATGTTTTATTTTATATTTACCAGCAATAGTTTAATATTTTTTCTTGTCCTTCTATGAAATTGAATGTAACTGTGAGGATTTACTCTAAGAAATGTGGCACTTGCATATAGCTAAGAAATAATACTAAAATCAGCTAAGAAATTTAAATCAAATTAAATCTATATTCTGAATATTCAGTTTCTTGTGAAAAATAGCACAAGCTGATACTAGCAAGCCATTCTATTTCCAWTTTATTACTCTCTGGTCTGCAAATATATGTTCACATTGGATCTAGCTTTCCATGCTTTGAATAAGAAGAAAATATAGTTTGACTCACTGTTATTTACTTAACAGAATATAGTATTTGTAACTCTACAAAAATTTTGTAATTAAATTGTAGTAATTTCTAGCTTATGAACTTGCAAAGAATCAAAACACTATGATTTGAAAATCCCAAMAACTATTGCATATATTTCCTCAACTGAGTCTGTAGTTAATTTTGAGCATGTTTGCTTAGATTAAACAAGCTGGATTTTTCTAATATAAGACATGCAAGTCTAAAGAAATCTACAAAAAGAAGCTGTTCTTTATTAATTTCACATGGAAATTGTTTCTTATGACAACTTTTTAGCCTGGAAATTACTATACAGAGGACACAATTACTAAATAGAAGCATCTAAATGCACCAGAATGTTTTCCCCTCATCATTACAAAGCAGCTGTTGCCAATAAGTAACACAGTAACCAATAGTTTTGAAAAGTTCTTTGCTGTCCTTTGTTGAGCAGTTGTCCTTATTCATGCTAGATTGTTATTACATAAATTAGAAGAATCAGCCTAACCCTATAGAAGCTAATTTTTTAAAGTTCTGGTCACTTTTCTTCCAGCCCTTTGCATCCTTTCTCAAATTTACACAGAGACATCGCTTATCTCATCCAGAATGGTGGCAAAGATGAAAAGCTCATTCCAAGTTTGAGAGCCTACACTTGAGCCTGCCAGCCTAGCATTGCTGCTGGCCAAGAACAGGGACCAGGAACTCATTGTGATATCTGGAAAAAATTGTGTGGAAAGAGGCCAAAGAAGAAAGAAGGGCAGATCATTCATGCTAAAATATAATGCTATGATTCTGATGTCACATATAAGTTTYTTATTACTTAATTCCACCTGTACTGTATCATGCCATGTTTCCACTGACCTCCATAGTTGACTGATATCTATCAATCAAAGATGTGAACATCTTAACCTTCCATCCTGGCATTTCAAGCTTAAAAATCATCAACAGAGTCATCAAGAATGTTCAGTCTGTCTCTGAAGTAGTACATCACCTCTGCAAAGCAAACATTTTTGACTGAGTAACATAGATCAAATCTTCACAATAGTGATTTCCAAACCAGTTCAGAATCCCCAACTTAATATATGAGGGATATTCCCCTCTCTTTATTTTAGCCACATAAAGGTTATTTGTCTAAGTTTAAATTAATCACCCTACTTCCTCTATAGTCAGTGGAAAAGAATACTCACCTCAAAAACRCCATACACAACATCATAAGTAAGTGTCTGGGTTGTTAGGATGAATCACATTCTGACTAGCAATGCAAACACATCCATCTGCTGATCTAGGTCCTCCTGTCTTCTGATTAAGGTAGCCACCTAGAACACACCTGAGTTCAATCATCTGGCTGAATGTCAGCTCATTTACATTTGCATCTGGGCTCTTCACTCTGTTACCTTACAGTCAGTAGGGATCTAGTCAGTGTGGAGTCAACAGTCATTAGAGTCTAGGGTGTTATTTATTTCATTCTAAGTAGGCAAATWAAATAGATCAGRTGGGTAATGCCCTAGAAGTACCTATTTMTCCCTGTTAATTAGAAGGGGAACCTAGAGTGGTCATCCCCCAGATACTATAAACCAAACTACACCTTTGCATTACTCAAGAAGGTTTCTTGAAATCTTTTTTTCAGATTCTCAGTGCCTTGAATTCTTCCTGGCTCTCCCATGTATCCCAGAAAAATATCATATTCACTTAGGATAATTAATTAATAYGTAGTATGCTTGGCATTTAAGTATGCCTGGGCTCAAACACTGACATTCAAAGCTGACATTTGAAAAAATGTATCCCTTTTCCTTGTTAACGCTTCAAGCATTTTGCCTGCGAAATGACAGACAATACGAACACTAAGAGGATAAATCCACAGCAAATAGATATTCTTTCTTGGACTTCTGTCCCTATTTTCCACTGAAATTATTCTGCACTTAAAAATCATTGGTATATTGATAATGACAGAGCAGTTAGCTATTTATACAGGATATTGAAGAGTAACATTCAACATTCTGTTCTGATTAATAATCATTTAGCTGTACAAAATGGCTTACAGCAAGAGAAAATATGATAACCAATGACACTGCTTACAATTGACAAAAATGTATTTTGAATATTCCAAAAGTAAGTGGTGGTCTGTTTTTTAAAGTCACTGRTCAACTCCAAGAGAAATGTTGAATAGTGGTACACACAACTCCTCCATTCAGGCACTGAATTTCAACCTGACAGATTTACTATTTAGTAGATTGTTTTCTGTGATGTTGTAAAGTAAAGATGCATAAGTTTCAGGTGTGGATTTTTACATTTGTAATGCTTTTCTGTCTTAGTAGTGATAGATCTGATAGATATTTTGACATGGCATGCTGACAGAAAACAGGAAAACAGACATGTTAAGGATGAGCTAGAAGACCAATGAAGTAATTTAAAAGAATAAAGACTGTCAAAARCAATAAAATGAATACACTGATCTCTATTATAGGTGTCACAAGACAGCCAAAAGAGATAGCATGACAGATACCCAGAGTAAACTACTGTATCAGAAGAAATAAACACAACAGCAGCCTTCCAAGCATCCCAAAGGCACGCAAGGCTGACCAGCCAGATTAACAGGGACAAGAGTTTGAGAGTGTTCTACTTGTGCAACATCTGCTCAAATGATCTGGCTTTGCTCCTCGTGGAACTGCATGAAATGTAAAATGATTTTGAATACTCTTTTTTTTTTTTTTTTTTTAAGAATCATTATGGTCAAGCATGAGAATTCAGAAAATCAGGAAGGCTCTCCCCAGTATGCCAGTATTACTTAAGATAATTCATTACGAAGGAATAGCATGTTACAATGCATGTAAGTATTTATTTATTTATTTCCTCTTGCCTTGAGGAGGTGGATACAATGGACAAAAAAAAAAATGGGGGGAACTTTAGAATTAAAAACAAGAAATTCACAAATAAAATTACTCTAGAGGCTTGGGGGGAAAATGCAACATAGTAACTGAGAATTATAACTGACAGCCACATGGAGAACCTCAAATTGTGCTACTTTTGAAGAAATTCCTGAYGGCGCAAAATAGACTTATTAACTTTCCATGAGAATCATAACTAACTGTTCTTGCTGCCTTTGAAAGTATTCTTATAATCAATCCTCAGTCTGCACTCTGCTGGGAATTTTACTATAAAAGGCAATGTAGTATGTACTAATTTCTCGCATTTTCTTAGCAGTTATTTCACATATTTGACAAGCTTTTCCCGTTCTTCTCAATCTTATAGCAAATTCATTAAATAAACTTGTTCTTAAGCAGCCACAGTCCTCGRTTTGTACTTAGGTTTTACGGCAGGGTCAAAAGGCAAAGTCCGTACATAGTTAATGAGAAAAACAGATGCCTGGTGTAAGCGTGCGCTTGACAATAACAACAATGGCAATCAGAAGTAAGTAAGGATAGGAAATTTCAAAGATCCAGAGCAATCTAAGCACCTAGCAAAATCCGTTGGCTAGGGTTCTGACATTTTTTTTTCCTGAATCTTAGCTAAGTGGAAAAACCGATTGTCTGAAAGGACCAGGATTCACCTTGTTATTGTCCTATTAAGGACAATACTGAAATAAAGAATCTAGTAGAACCTGGACTTGATGTTATACACGTGTTACCTGGTCCTTCACTATAGAAGATAATCAAGCACATGCTTGACCCAATTAATTCAAATGTCACTTAGGCATGTTCATGGTCAGAACCAAGGCCATGGCATGGTACAGCCACAGAATTCCCCAAATCTTCTTTGAGTATTATCGGGATAATCAATTTTTTTAGCTATCCATAAGACTACCTCAGTGCAACATAGTTCATAAATAATGTGGACAAAGCTTCAGAGCTCCACGTTAAAAAAACTGATGGAGAAGGTACTTGGCCTTAGCTAGCAGGTGGAATGGATATACAGACCAGACAAAGTTCTCAGATGGTAGAAAATGGAATAGTTTCATCAGTATATAAAAAATCTTGTTATTTTCTCTTTATTGCATTATACTGACTGATTTTACTCATCAGAGGTTTGGGCCCAGGAATAGTAGCATGCATACATAAAAAAACCCACTANAAAAAAAAAAAAAAAAAAAAAAAAAAGGAACATATTTTTGGAACAGATTATGATATCCGATTTGAATATTTCATAAAACCTGCTAAGAAACCTCCCATTCTAGTCTATGATCAATAAAAAAATATGACATGAAAGTATTACAAGAGAAGATGAAAATGCAATTTCTGTCTTAGTAGATGGATGAGAAATGTTATTATTTTCTCCTTAATTTTTAAAAAGTCAAAATGGCATRCTAATAAATTTGTGTGGTCTTCAAAGCATACTCAGAAAACTTGTTTGCTGCAGTTCATAAATCTCCCAAGTATTTTAGAATTACCAATGCCTTCAGGACACAGAAACACAAACCACTGGTTCAATGTCAACTCTGCAAAAACTGTGAATGTTTAAACAAATAATGAGATAAAAAGTAATGCATAATTAAAGGGTTTCTTCAGAAGAACTCTGAGTTATATTTATTTTAAAGGTGGCAGTGAAATGCATTTGCACCTGTATGTGCTCCAAAGGTGTCATTTTCACGAATATCTCTGCACAAATAGGGCCTAAGCACATCATACATTATTAAAAGGAATATGCATTTCAAAGAGAATAAAAATGCATGAAAATAAATCTAAYATTTAATTTTAGTAATATATCAGGATTGTTAGTGTAATGGTCCAGAAAAAGAGATTTAAACAAATGATTATGAAACATAGGTTACATATACTAGGGCTTGGGAGTTTTTAAATTTAATTTATGAACATCCCAACAAAAGAYCTCTTTACATCAGTGTAATATTTCCTATTTAAAGGCTAACAAAGGTAAGATCTGTTCTCTGGTTCACAGATTCTCTAGGAAATATATTGTTCTGAAAATAGTCCATATTAGTTCTGCTGCAGCAATATTTAGTTTCACCAGGCAATCCAAATATATTTTGAATTGGTTCAAGAAACATGAGGGAGATGGAGTATATACAGATGAGTCTGCATTCAGAATATGATCCCTCTCTAATGCAATGCAACAGGTAACAGAAACTGTCTTCCACCTACTGTTGAGGGCTACTCTGATTTGGGCAAATAATCCCTAAAATCACTGCATAGATTTCTCCAGAATGTGACATATGAACAACATGACTATAAGTAATTTCAGATACTTCACTGTATATCTTAAATTAGGAAACTAGTCTCTTTCATTTTCTCATTTCTAATTAGAAAATTTGTTCTTTTCTTGTTCAACCAATAGAGAGAGAGAGAAGGAAGTGATATACCTATWTGAGCAAGTAGTACATTACAGTAAGAGCAGTTTTGGAGAACAAAACAGTTCTTGCTGAGAACGTACAATCCAGACTGCATGTATCTTGGGGTTTCACTTCATATTAGCTCTGGTCTGGTTCTGCAAACGAGGGCCTACTAGGGGCTGGCTACCATTAGGTGCCCCCTCGGAGAAATTTCCTGCTTTAGTTCCCATCTAAAAGGAATCAGATTCTTGGGTTTTAAGAATTGTTCCATGATGAGAACCCAAATGTGGTAAGACAAGACAACTGGGAAATTCATTACAGCAGTGCATGCCTGACCTGAACTAACACTCCTGTGAGCACACACATATATAGGGCACCCCAACAAATGATTCAGTCTGCTGGGGACTGAAGAGGTGGTATCGATTTCCCAAATCAGGGATCACAGGATTTGGGGTTTTGCTGGGGTGATTCCAGTCTAATACACTGATCTCGAACATGCTGGACAAACTTCAGGAGTTTTTTAATTCTGGTCTTCCACATGTTCCACTGTGCCCATTTTAAACTGCTACAATGAACCCTGTTTTCTTACAGACATAAGGCATATCTAAAATTGGACTCCTTGAGACAAAATGAATAATATACACACCCACTGCTCTGCTTTGCCCTCTGTATGATCTAGTTCAGTAATATGCAGTCACATTTGGCAATGATGATATATACGTAATTGTGTGTGTGTATGTATATATATTTTTTTTTCCATGTAAGATTCTATGACATATAATCACACAGTAAGGGATCTTTAGTCACATAGTTAAATGTCTCAGCTTGCAGCTGCCTGCATTAATATCTACTCAATTATGGACGCAGAAAAGAAAGAATAAAAGACTGAAGTAGGAACCAGAAGGAAATTCAGGACCTTTGTGTCTTTTCCCTGTTTTCTTCCTGACAYGTGTGCATCCATACAAATATTCTCTAGTTATTAATATCCCATTCACTGAAAGTTGACAAGAAAGCTAATGGGAGAGTATAGTTCCTTTGACTGTGAAAAGGAACCTTAAGAAGATGCAGTTCCATTCATCTCATGAATAAATATAAATGACAAATTTACTGAAGCATCTGAAATGACCATTATATATTGGACAGGTAACAGTCTGATTGTCTAGCTCTTCTGCACTACAATGTGTCACCAAATAGCATTACCTTTTCATGTAATTAAAACATAGTGAAAGAAATGTRCTCAATTTTTAAATCTTGAGTTTTAATTAAAAGTTATTTCGAGAACCCTCAACTGACACTTGCTAAAGCTAAAAACGTTCCATAGTTTAATTACATAGAAATCTATGATTCCTCTTTCTGAGTAAGCCATCTAGCTATGCGAGCTGTCATTATCTCTTTAGATACCAGTAGTTAAAAATTAAGATTAGTGTTACTGTCTTTCATGCTTTTTCAAAGCATTCCCATAGTGCTTTAGAAGTGATTTTACTTTCCAGATATCCTTTTGGCAAACATCCCRATTGTTAACCTAAATAGGTCTTTTTGTATTATTTACCTGAAAATCAACAATCCCATTAAACCAATGCTTGTCTGAGACATGTATCCAGTACATATGACTGCCAGGGTTTGATGATGATCTGTAATCAAAATTCGAAACCAATTRCATCATCAGGCAATTTGGAAGGGAACAGCTTTTTGCATTATTCCTTTGTCAGCATTTTTGTTTGTGTCTGGGCTTTACATTTAGGCCTACTATCAATGCTTAACGACACATTACCTGTTAGAAGGGCACAATGGACAGGGAAGGTGCTTCTAACAACCACAAATTATTTATTGCCAATTAGGGAGGGATCTAAACATTTCTGAAACCCCTGCTGCTGGAATCAGGAGTTGCTTGCTTGCCAAGCAGGATCATGTATTGATTCAGCTACTCAAATTATAGCTAACCTCTTCAATGCACATTTTGTGAGTGTCCAAGCAGGACATATGTTCATGCCTTTAGTCTATTTGAAATGAAATTTGAATTCTAWAAAATAAAATAAACTATTTGAATACTCTCAGTATTATTCCAGCTTCTAACCAGGCCTCGTTATGAAGGTAACAGTAGTAGCAATAATAGTAATATTACTCATATTTTGCTGTTTAAATTTCTCATTTTCTTAACATGGAAGGTGACATTCTCATCTCTTTTAGAAATGTGCATGAAACAAAAAAGTTTGCTCTCAGTGCACATTTTAATAATATCAGTGATGATTGATGATGGCATCAAGGAAGTCAGAGTTAGGTCACCAAAAATATGTAGATGTCAAACTCTCACATCAGTGTCTCAAAACCTTTCAAAAGCATCTGTAACCAAAATATTTAGGCATTAAATTCAGCTTTATATGCCTAAATAACTTTTTGCATCTGGACCACACTGTTTTCTTGGCTTTGTGGACCTGATCCTGTAGGCATGAAAATAAATAATTCTTTTGACTTTAGCATACTTTGTTTTGTATCATAAATGATCAAGAATTGCCATATATAGTAACTCCTTCCTTCTCACCCATATGCACAAATAAACAAGACAAAAACCTATTTAGCTAACCTGAGATACCTAACACAACTATTTTTGCATTTAACTGCACAGTAACTCATTCAAACTCCRAGGTTCCATGAAAAAATTTCTGCTGACTTTATAAATAAATGATTGTGTTTCTGCTTTCTGAAGGGTTCATAAGAAGGTGAAAGCATGAACTTTTTTCTGAATGGTTTCCCTTGCAGCCCTCATGAATACAGAGCAGATCGGAAGGAGCAAAGTTGTTTTGTTTGTTTGTTTTTATTGAAATGAGAAAATCTGGAAATTATGCAGCTTAAGAAAGGGCACGTGCTGAAGGTGAAAGACAAATCTGCTTACTGGAGCTGAATTTACAGTCAAATTTATTCAGAGCATGCAGCATTTTGTAACCTGGGATATGTTAAATCTTCCTCAGGGAAATGGGGTCACTTAAATATATTGTCAAAGGATGCTGAAGCAGATTCAAAAATATGTTTTGGCGCCTAAGTCTATTAAGACATTTAGATTCACACTGTAAGAAGTCTGGCCTTCAACTGGACTAACAAACTCTGTATGTATCAGTAAAATGAAGCTGAGAGACTCAATTTGATCAATACAAATCTAAGAAGGATGTCAGTCCTTTTTAATTTTTTACATCCAAATTGTACATAAAGTATACTAGGCAGCTCAGGCAGATGCTAGTAAAGTGTAATTATTTTAACTGGTACTGTTGGGTTAAGGACAGACAGAGTGAGATTTAGAGTGCCTAGATGGGACACTCAGATATCCRATTCAGATATAAAAATTAGGTGACTATTCCTGTTGGAATATGCAAGTTTGTGTGAAATTAATTTCACATAATTTTAAACCATCTAAAAGYTAGGGGGTTCAGCTGAGGATATTTATCCGGGATTACTCTTCAGGCATGAATAGTTAGCCCAGAGAAGAGTCATCCACCAGCCTCACATGTTCTTACAGAAGGTGTTCTTATTTAGGAAGAAYAAATCACCCTCTGGTAGCATCTCCTTCTCAGATGGCTATAGAGGGAGCTAGGCAACTAGGTTAGGCCAGACATAATAATAACTCTCCACAATAAACATCTAAAATTAGATAGAGCACACCCTACATGTAATACTCAGAGAGGGTTGGGCATATCTTGAAGGAGTCCCACAAACACCAACCACTACTCTAAGAGGTGGTAAAAGACACTTGGTAGAGCAGTTTTTTTGAATTCTTTTTCCTCCCTGATGTGCTGGCAAGATAGGATTCAGATATCCCGGTTCTTCCCTGGGTCTGAGCACTCACYGGAGCCGCATTTCTGGCAATGAGAAATGCTTTGTAAAAGCCGTCTGGAGGAGGTGCTCCTGCTGCATCCCTGGGGGGACAGACCGCTCTTTGAGCAGGCTGTGGGGATGATCTTTTGTCAGCTTGAGCCTGAGACAATTTTAATCCTCATCTTTCTAACCATCAGGATGAAGAAGAGTCTAAAGAGGAGGAGCCCTCCACTAGGCYAGATAGGACTAGAGACTGCTCAGAAGCAGGAAATTTTTGCCAGGGAGAGTAGGGGAGAACTTGACTAGCTGTTAGACAGACATTTGTTTTTTCCTGGCTTTATCTGGAGACTCTCTAATGTAAAGCTCTTTGTAAATGCAACACAGGGTAAAGCAGCCTTGACGGTATGGTCTGCTACTCAGGCTTCCCTCTCTTTTGGATGAGTGATCTAAGCGCTAAGCACAGGTCTCTGAAGTAACAACAAGTTGCCTAATCACTTTTGTCTTTCAGGGCCTGCGGCACTTTGTTGTGGATACTTTCATTTTGTTAAATYCTTTTATTTTTTTCACTGTTATTAAAAAAATATTTATTTTCCCAGCTTCCTGGGAAGCTTCCCTGCAAAAGTAACAGCAGTGCACAAATCTCATCTTTCACTCGCTTATATTCACTTAGGGGATTACACCTGGAATTATTTATACTATCCTGTATAAAGCCCATGAATTTGCATTTGTATTTCTTTCTTTTTACAATATTCTGACTCTATGGAAAAGACATGACCATAATCTTTACTCTTATTATTTCTAAATTTTAAACTACATATATAAATTTTAAGATGAAGAGAGACCACTATGGTCTAATTTTCTACTTAACAAAGGACAAAGAATTGGAAATGTCTGGAAAACATCTATCAACATAGAGCTTAACATCTTAGACAGATGGGTAGATTTATATCTTCTTTTTAAAAACYTGAAAATACGTGTCTGACAGACTCTAGAAATTTGATTTTAAAAGGAGACTTAGTCCCTCTGCCTCTGTGTTAAGATCAAGTGTTAAGGTCCGGATGATAATTTCATGCCATTTGAGAAGATTCTTTTTTCTTACAAATCAAGACAGTTTAGAAGCACTGACCTCACCCTTTGTCGGATTTTGAAACCAGACACTTTTTAAAAGGCATTTTCTGTACTTAGGTGAAATAAAGCAGAACTCAAGTTGCTCTCATCATTGATATCATAGTGTCTTTGATCATGCAATATAAGAAGGACAAAGGATTAGATAATACCTTGGACATCATAATGTTTTATGTCTGAAGTCATACGTAGAGAAACAGCTTAAGAAAAATGACAGTGTACTTAACCAACCTGAACTCCTTAAAAGGATAGAGATATTAAAATTCTTGAAGCTATACCAAAACCTTTTGCCAATGGAATTTTTGAGTGAAGTATATTGAGTGTTATTAATGACTGTTCTTTACTAGATTGTATATTGCATTCCTAATGCTCTATCCATGAAGAAATTCAGTATGATGAAAAAACAGTTCAGCATCATAACAATACATATCTGAAACTAATTTCAAATGCACTAGTTTTATACTTATGTATCCTTCAATTTAGATTTACTCCAGTAATATCAAATATAACTGCACTCAAAATGAAATCAAGGTACACCTATATTTATGTCTTTCTCATTTCTCTGTATAAAGCAGTCTGCTTGTGCGTGAGAAGTAGCTGGATATAAACAGGTGAGCTTTTGAAAACAACTGTTTCATTAACAAAGGATGGATTGTACAGACAGAACAGTAGGAATAAAATATTTATTAAGCACATATAGAATCCAGTCATACATGGTGAGAAGTCTGTGTGCCTGGAAGCAGCCTTGCCAAAATGAACTCTGCAGGCTCTGGTGTTTTACCATACACTTTTTTKTGTGTGTGTGTCCTTTGTGCATCCTTTCATAAAGTACACATCACTGTAATCAAAATCTCATCCTTGACTTTTCATTTCATTTTGTTGGTGGCATTTCAGGCTTATTACGATTCAGACAATTCCTGGAGGAAATGATATTAGTAGTGCACAAGCATCAGTTATCCTAATATGGAGAAGAACTTGAAAACATTTTAAATGATTGACTTGTTTAAACCATCAGCTTTTTAATGGTCACAAACTTTGAAAGAAATTATATAGGAAAGTAGGTCAAATGACTTCAGATAACTACAGAAGAAAGCCTGTAGGGACAAAAATGAGAAAGCCAAAGTACAAAACAATATACAACCAGAAAGAGATATAAAGTATAACAAGAAAGAATGAACATATTGTAGTGAAAGGACAGAAAGAAAGAAAGAAAGTTAGTCTACTTCTCAGACAAAACTATTGATGGATAATAACATTAAGTATAAAGTATTTAATGCCTTTTTTTACATCAAACTTCAGTAAAATTTCAACTGCATACAGTTGAATTTAACATAATGAAAAATGAGGAGTTAAAAAGTCAAGCTAGAACAAATCATATGTTTTTAAAACAACTGAACCTACGAAATCCGCTCTGAATTGATTAGAGAAGTAACCTAAACATTAATGGTTATACTTTGAGAACTCATGGAAGATGGATGATGTTTCAAAAGACTTGAAATGAATAAACATAAGCCCAGATTCTTTTGCTCCCTAGCTTTAGGTATTTAACTCATACGTCTAGATTAGCTGACTAATAGTCTAGACTTAGTATTCAGCCCAAACATATAGATATCTTCTATCTCTCTGCAGTGAGATAATATGAAGATTATACAGGGTACCAAAGTTCAAGATTCCTAATAAAGGTTAAATGGCAGAGACTCTTTGACAGGAGTCCAGATCATAACATGTATCTTTAAAAAGGAGAAAGAGAAGGAGTTATGCAATTATAGATCATCCAGCATATTTATAATTACAGAAAAATACTAGGTAAAATAATATTTGTAAGCACCAATCCTAGAAAATGACAAGAAATGTGAAATAGTCAACAATGACTCTCAAGAACAAGCACTCGAAAATCAGTTTCTATAGCAAGTAACAAGCCATGTGGATGGAAGAGAAATGGTAGTTGTCATGTATTTTAGTCTGAGAAAGGTTTTCAAAAAGTCCTGTATGACTTTCTCAAAATCAAAATAAAAAAGTTGCCTATGTAGATCTATTATCAGATACAGGCAAAATCAGTTAGAAACTTGTACTGAGAGTGTACCTATCATAGGTTCATTTTTGTGAGTCCCTCCGGGGTCATCACTGAACTGAATACTGCTCAATTTGACTAATGGCTAATGACTGGGATATCAGAACAAGAAGTCTGCTCATTTAATTTACAGACGAYACTCACTTAAAAGTGGTGGGCATCATGTTAGAGTACTGAATTAGAATTTGAACTGATGTAACAAGTTGTAGAAGTACTCTGCAAAAAATAGGGTTTTCCTTCTTTTTCCTTCTGAAAGAAAAAATGCAAAGGTTTGAGCKCAAGTGAAAAACCATCAGCATAAATTCATAAAGAAGAAGAACTGATTAAAGTAGTGCTTTTGCATAAAACATAATAAGAATATAAGAGATTGCAAGTTGAATAAAAGCAACGTATTATCCTTGTGCCACAAAAGGCAAACATCCACAGGCACATCTAAATAGAAATAGGAAGTATTAATAATCCATTCATGTCTGGAAAGGATCCTGCTGAAGCATTGTGTCTAGTATTGGGCAGTGCATTTAATGAAAAATAGGAACCTCAAAGAGTTTAAAGAGGTACTACAAGAATGATCAAACGTGACTTTAAGGAAAAAGAAAAAGAATTGCAGCTGTCATTTTAAAGATGAAATCGTAATGTACAAAAAATTAATAGGTAAGCATAAATCAGAGTAAGAGAGAGCGAAACTCTTTTAAGGAAAAGAGAATCTGACTGTAAGGAAAATTAACTACTGGAACATAATAGCTGGATCTTATAGAGGACACTTTCAAGAAAAGGTTAGGAAAATATCTCTTGGGAATGTTGGCCTTGGCTGAGAATAGGGGGTGGATTATATGATCTTTGAGATGTCTTCTAGGTCATTTTTTTTCTTTAAGGCATCACTAGTTGCTTGCTCTACAATACCAAGGACAAACTTGAAGAAATAAAGTCCACTTGATTTTACTTTTTGTATACTTTTTTGTTCAGCAGATGAACAAAGAAAACAACTTTTATCTGCTAATTCTGACCAGGTATTGTATCCTGAGTTAACAGCTCTTATTATTTCATGGGAAAATGGGAAGTTTTTATAAAAATTTAGAYAGACTTGTGTGAATAAAAGGTAATTGAAACTACATTATTATAGGAGAGAAAAGATGGAAAATATGATCTCAGTTTAACATTACAAGCTGAGAAACCAAGGGGTAAATTAAAGGAACACAGATGTACTTATGCTGGAAACTATTTATGATTTTTAAGTCAACCTACTGATTTTGGAGAGTGTGGTTAATGATTTTAAACACTTATGGTTGTATTTACGAGATGTATGAGATATACTTATGGTGCAGCAATTCAGAGCACTAAGAAATAGGTCATATGCAAGAAAACTTTTTGAGTTCATGAAACCAAAGTAGGAATATATTCCAGCAAAGAATGAAAAAATGTATATATATAGGACAAGGAAAAAATGYGTAAAAATAATGCAAAGCCATGAGTATTTTGCAGAGAGGAAAGAAAAGTGTCTAGACTATTCAGAAGATTAGTTTATCCTATAGTAACAACAATGATTTCATGTACTGAAAAATTTTACTCATGTCAGTTGAAATCCATTTCTTGAGACAATAATATGAATTTAAAATGAGACAAAAATACGTAAATAAAGTGCTCGGGGAGTCTCTCTGTTCAAGACCACATACTTCCTCATCAGCATGTGAGTGTAAAATGAGCAGGAAGATTAGCAGGACCCGGAAACATTTCCATCCCCTTTTGGCCTGCAGGCCCTGGTGCTCGCTGGAGAGCACAGACTTCTCGGAGGCTCCTCTGCAGCGCGCGTGGGGAGGACTCATCCTGCCTTCCCCTTCCGACTTCCAGGTTGTCYGAGCAGTATCAGCACGTGGGCCGCGAGTGCGCAGCTGCCTACAGGGGACATAACAACAACTACAACRTCGACGCAAGCCGTAAGAATTTAGGGAGGATTGTGTAAAGACCTAGTTTGGGCTACGCCTCTAAGGCATGATCATTCTTCCTCCAGCATCTTCTTTTCCCCTGAATAATTTCAGATAAATACTGTTTGTCACCATGCTGGACTTTTCTTCATGTTGCTAAAGTATCCATTTATATGGGATACACACGCATGGGGAATGCTATGCAAAATTTCAGTTTAATGTAGTTATTGCCTCAGCCAAATAACATGTTGATAAAATGATGATTTGATGAAGATGCTACTTAATTACATCTCTATATTTTATACCAGTGAAAACTGACTGGGAATGAAAAGTTTTGAAGAGAGTAATAAAGACGTAAAGTATGTCCAGAAACCAGCTGGAAAGAAATTGCTTGAAAAGAAACTGGCCTGCACTAAGAACATTTTGGAAGGGTGGCCTTTAAGAAAGATAGCCTAATTAATTTTTCTTTTATTTCAGATTAAGTTAAAAGTTTAGAGCACAACATTAAATTTCTTCCAGTTTAACAGCTACATTTTTCATGTGTGGGGGTGAACATTTTTCCCAATTGTGGTAGCAACTTAGAGAGGATCAAAGAGGAGGAAGAAATGAAAAATAAATTTCTTACCGATTWTTTTTTTTAATGCTAGAGCAAGTGCTCTGTTTGTAGAAGTGATGGTCATTAACTCTTTTGAAAAATCAAGCCATTTGTAACCTAAGTATGACCTGGGAAACTGTCCCTACCCTTTAGTGATGAAGGACAGTGAAACAGAGCCCCGGAGAGTCTAGCTTCTTTCTTTTGTGTTGCACATTCATTTCTTCAGTATTTATATAGCTGTGGAAGTGGTACTGCACACAGCTACGTGTTAGATGTCAGGAGTGTAGATTATGATTACTATGCTCGAAAATAATCAGTCCTGGCCAAAGTGAGGGCGAACATTTTATTTTAACTCTCCATAGACAATCAGCTAGTTTTAAAAACACTTTAAAATTATGTTCTGTTATCTCTTCCACTGCTGCATCCGTGTTTATACTGAATTTCATTCTTAGTAATGGTGTGAGCCAAATCCTGGTCCCTCTGGAATAGATAGGAATTTTGTTTTTAACTCTGTGAAAACACAAATTGGTCTAATAGGACTGAAACTGCTTTTTTACATGGCAAATTCAGAGAAAGTTCACTGGTAATCGAAGACGTAATCCAGTTCCCATTGAACTCAGCAGAATAACCTGTTGATTTCAATCAAAACTGCAACAAAGTGTGAAAGCAAAAATGAAAGAACATTAGTCACAACACAAGGATACTTTTCCATCCATTTTCAGCATGAATTGATTCCCTGCTACAATTTTATGCCTTTGTACTATTCCAAATTAATATTGAAAAAATGCATTTGTAAATGGRATTCCACACACTTATTTTGGATGTCTTTTGAAATTATTATACTTAGAATCTTTGGAAACTGAAATGATTGAGAATATTATCATATTCTCAAAGAATGATAAAAATAATAAAAAACCCAATAAATAAAAGCTAAGACAACTCTGAAAGCGCAAAAGAATGTTTCCAGAATAAGATGAATCTGTGCCCAGATAACAATGAGGCCAGCAATGGGAGAGGGTGTGTCTCGACAAATCTAAAAGACATTAGCATCAGCTAAGTAGTTAAAATAAATTTGTAGATCAGAAAATAATGGTGGAGTCAAACAAAGATATTCTRCGAGAGTTAAAATCAAATCTCTAACTGACCAAAGTCTGAATGGTGTTTCAGAGTTGATGAGAAATTAATAGTTTCCAGTATGTTAAGCCAGAGATATTTCTTCAGCACAGAAACCCTTGACTGCCAAATTGCTCATGGCTTGGCACCTGTTGACCATTCATGCTAATTATTTACTATGGATTTGTAATAGCTATGGCTAGCATGACAAGGAAATATTTTATCTTAATTTTACAAAGTTACATGGAAGATACTGTCCAAGAACATTGGAAGTCTCTAATCATGAAAGACATTTATTTGAAAAACAACTTCCCCATAGGCAAAATTAATTTCAGTTCTATTGCTGCCATTTAAACATGTACCTCCCTCTCAGTGACATCAAATGGAATTTGACATATGTGAAAGTATGATATCACAGCTAAGATCTGCTCTATCATGTGTCATGTTCGATACAAAAGTAACTACAGTTTAATTGCCATTCCAGAGACCAGATATCTATAYATTGTTTTGCTAAATAAATCTCCATAGGAGTTTGCTTCTGCTATTATTTTATACTCTTGTTAATTATTTTTATTCTCGATTGGACTGGTTTTAATACACTTTCTCCAGAACTGACTCTAAATCAGTYCTGGGAATCACTAACACTTGGATGGGAAGTTACTAGAAATCTGTGGTGACATGGACACAGGCAAGGAGTCTCCATGAAACGCTTGGCAATGTTCTACCGCTGAAGCTAAACTGCTTAATTTGGTTCAGCCAATTCAGGCCTAAATGTTGAGCTGAAAAGAAATACTGAAAAAATGGCCTTATTGTAAGTTTTGTTATACATTCTTATAGTGTGTATGTAGGGAGTAATTCTACTTTATAATTAATTCCACTCCTTTCATAGTTTATCCCAAATTCTCATCTCCTTGGAATAATTAGGATTTTTTCCCATTGAAATTATTGGACAGATTCCTATTGATTTTAATAGGGTTTAAACAAGCTGTTAGATTTTTCTCTTTAAAACTAGTTATCCCAAAATATTCATGCTCCTATGGCTTAGAAACTGGGAAAACCTACAAGAATATCTGTTACTAAACAGTAGGAATAGAGTGGTAATAAATTTCTTACACTATTTCTGTCCTTGCTTTCCACTCTTATCCAAGACAAAACAAAACAAAACTAAGCCAACCAAATAACAAAATAAAGGAGCATTAACTTTCCAAAACTCAGAAAGTTTTAGGAATAGCAGTTTTCAGCAAAGTCTTTTCTTAATATACCAGAAAGATCTGTTTTCAACTTGCCTGTGAACTGAAGTACTGTGTACTAAAGGAGATTCATGAAACTGGAATTTTCTTACTTACAGCAAACTCACTTTTTGTATCTGACTGTAGTGTAATTATATATAAGTCCTTACTCAGACTCATATGTATTTTTCTACATCCTTAACAGCACAGAAGTATAAGTCTTGTCTTAACTTATAATTCCTGCTGGGGAAACTTCAATGTTCTGCACATATTTATGATATTTCTCCTGAAAGAAGAGAAAGGAAAGCACATTTTCTTTTTTCTTTTTTCTTTTTTCTTTTTCGCTTTTTCTTTTTTCTTTTTTCTTTTCTTTTCTTTTCTTTTCTTTTCTTTTCTTTTCTTTTCTTTTCTTTTNTTTTCTTTTCTTTTCTTTTCTTTTCTTCTCTTCTCTTCTCTTCTCTTCTCTTCTCTTCTCTTCTCTTCTCTTCTCTTCTCTTTTCTTCTTTTTTCTTTTTTTACTTTTCTTTCTTTTTTCTTTTCTCTTTTTTTCCTATTTTTTCTTTCTTTTTCTTTTCTTTCTTTTTTTTTCTTTTTTCTTTTTTTTCTTTTCTTTCTTTTCTTTTTTATTTTATTTTCTTTTCCTACTTTGTTGATTTGACTAGCATATTTGCAAGGTTATTTTCGTATTTTTGTAAAATCCCCTTTCACTAGGGGGGTGGACTAAAAAGTCTTTATTTAAGGCTTCTTGACACAGTTATGAGCTGAGGTTTGGGCTGATCTGCACCACTATCATCAAATGTTGGGATGCATCACTTCTCATAGTGTCTCCTGAGGTTTCAGCCCCTTGATATAATGTTTCCTTTCAGGATTAATGTATCCTGGAGTGTTTTACCCAGAGACTGGCACTATAGGAGAAGCTAAATGAGGACAAGAAAATACTTGACTAGAGACTTCTTTCCTCCACATCAGATGTCCAGAACAGAAACTGGAAATACAGGACATACCTTTAGGAGCTTCTCTGGTAAAGCTGGGTATCACTTCATTCTCTGTTTACTGGGAGAAAATATCTCAATCAATGAACTGTAAATGGAAAGCATTCCTTCCACCTTTAGAGTTTGCAACTGCCATTTAAAATCCCCAAAGGCTCTTCATATTTTTCAAGAAAAATAAAATAGTCTGAATATTAATATTTATGCCTTATCAAAGGCTACAATTTGGATCATTTTCTTTCAGTTAAAGAAATAAGTGTTATTGGTTGTTGACCTATTTTGTGAGGTTTACAATCAAGGTCTGTCATTAATAAGGCACAGAGATATCATWGAAAATTGGTACGGTTGGAAAGGACCTCTGGAGATCATCTAGTCCAACCCCCAAGCAARTGGCCCATTCGGGGATCAAACCCATGACCTTAGCATTAGTAGCACCACGCTCTAACCRACTGAGCTAAACCATATCATCAAGAGCCACTCTGGGAGTCCAAACAATTYGTACTAACCAGAAAACTGGTTCTTATTTTGTGAAATGAACCATTTTCACTAGGACCTCACAGGATTACAGGGGAGGCTTCAAGCTTACAAAGCCTCATCTGCAGCATACAGGCATTTAAACAGTTAAGTGTTGCCTTGACAAGGATCGAGAACTGGGATCTAAACAGAGGGAGAAATCTCACAGACAAGAATGGGGTGGGAAACGATGTGGGCCTAGGCTGAAAAGCTCTGATAGAGAGTCACACGGAAGAAGTGGGCACATACTTACCATTTCTAGGACTGACTCTTACTCTATCTCATTAGCATCATCACCAGCTGACAACTCACATGTCATAACTCAGCTTTTCTGTAGGTCAAGTGCAAAAATGTCAAAAGAGATATCAACCTCTACTGACCCAGAAATCTTCCATTAAGAGCAACTGCTTGCTTTGCCTCTGTCTAGGGCTGCTCCTGCCGCTGCCACTTTGGACTCTACTCCACTGAAAAATCTTGCAGAAAACATGCTAGTGGAAAGTCTTCCTCACCAAGAGAAATCTCATGTATCAAATTACTTTTTCTTTCTTTTATTGTTGCTTACTACCAATATCTATATCAATTATTTGTATTGTTATCAAGTACTATTATCAATCATAATATTGATGTATTTTTGCAGGCATCTCTAAAAGAATAATAAAARTAGAATACAGAAAATTTATTTGTGACTCTTGAAAATTTATTATAAATAAAAGCCAACTAAAAAAAAAGCCAACTATCAGCTAAAAGATATTTATACTGGTAAATTACAAATAGAATGATGCTGCATAATGAATAATAATCATTCTTCGTTGTTTTTTGACCTATACTAAAACATAAGTTCCAGTTTTCATGAGTCATTCTAATTAGAACAGTAATTGAAATTAGATTTGTTTTTCCATCATAAATAGGTCATCCATTAGAATAAATGATCTTATTGTCTTGCAGAGCTGTACAGGAGCCATGCAGCACACTAGGTTCTTGAAGCACTGTGTTCTGGACAATCAATAAGACAAATTTATGAACATGATTTGTTCAGTGGAGTAATTTAATTGTATGTAATCTGATCAGAAAGGATTTAGAAAAACGAAGATGGGAATTGGGAAATGAGTAAAGCAGATACATAGTAGCACAAAGCAAACCAGTAACATGAAGCTACCAAAATGTTGATTCAGGCTTTCACGGACTGGCCTATCTTCCTGGCTCGGGAAGCTTTTTGTATTAAACTCTGGCAGAAACTACCCAGTTCAGCCAAGCTGATACTGACAGAGCAATTTGCACCGTTGTGAGAATATTGGCACTGATCCACCTGTTTGATTCCTGTTTTTTGTATTTGCAGATTTTGAGTGGGCAGAAACGTGGTTTGTAGTTCAAGAGGCTGATCCTGACTGGCAGTGTAAAAAGCCTTCTGGAGCCTACTAAATTATCACATATGTCCCCTTTTTTCTTTTAATACAAATAAATTGAAAACCCTTTACATATATTAGATTCCAAGGTGCTGTTTGCTGCCCTCTGGAAATATCTTTTAGTCTTTAGAGAACAATAATAAAATATGCATCCGGAGTTCAGTAGACAGGCTCACAGGACGCAATTAACCACAAGAATGAGACTAGACTTACAACTCAAGTCTGCTTTTTCCCAAGAAAGTACCCTGCAAAATACTTAAAGAAGCAGCTTTTTGATTTATGCCTGCAGTTTTTGCAGTGAAAGTGTCTGCAAATGAAAATCAACCCTTTGCACAGACTGATTTTAAAAGCTTATATAAATGAATTTTGCACAGACATGAGGGGACTAGTCCCACTTGCCTATCAGCATGGCAAGATGTACGACATAAACAGGTTTTGGTGTATCCTGTGTGGGAAGCCAGTCTGCCTGGTGTGAACACTGCACATTGGTTAAATAAGTCTCACTTTGCCAATGTGCCCAAAATACCCTCCAGAGAGGCATGGCATATTACCCCAGGAATGTTATTATACGAACTGCTTGCACCAAAGTTGGAAGCTCCAGTTTTACCAGGTTGAACGTAGGCAGAATCAGCTCACATCTGCTCCTTGTGCCTATATAACCTAACTGGGAAGAGCTGTGGAAATTGAAATTCATCTCTTCCAGGCATGGCCAGATTGCTGGGCTCAGCATGACCCCTAATAGACCTTCCTAAAGGTCTGATCTACGAGCAACTGCCAGTCCTGCCATCCCATCTGAGACAACAAGAAACTCAAAGCTGATGATTTCTTGCAGCCAGGCAAGATGTAGATGCCTAAGCAAGAGCATGCCAAAAAAGCTAAAAGCTAAGCATAGCACAGCATGAGCAGTACAACATGGTGATGTTTTACACTTCTGCAGAATTTCACACACATGATTAACTTCCTACCCTCACCTGCTATATGTTTAGAGGAAGAGAGCCCAAACTTATAAATGGAACTCGTTTGTGACTGTTGTTTAGAACAAGAAGAAAATAGTGGAATATAAATGGCAGTCTAAGAGGTAAGTTGCTATACAGAGTTCACCAGCATACCATCGGCAGCTGGTTGTTGTCAAACATTTCTAACACAACAAATAAGTTGTGTTAGACAAGTTAAACAAGTACAGCGTCTCCAACACTGAACCTTGGGTCTCACAGCTCAAATTTTCCCCTGTTTCAAAGAAAGGAAAGATTTTCACAGGCTCCTTACAAGCATCTTTATGCAGTTGTTTGTGTCCAGGCCTCGAAGGCATTGCCAGTTCCTTCGACAAAGCTGAGGCCGAGGTGTGTTGTCCTACCCCAGGCTGCAGTTGGGACTTGCTCACCACTGGTTGTGCCTCCTGGGTGGACCCCATGGACCACACTGCTCCTCTCCAGCCTCATCTCTCTTCACTCCTGATCAGACCTCCTGGATGGYCACTGGCTTGTTACTGCTGCGCAGGAGGTGTCCTTGGGCCCCACAAGCCAGCCTGGCTCTGCCTACCACCTCAGCCCTGGCCCTGAGGGACCAGCCACCCTTGCTGATCCTGCTCAGTATAGGTTTATTGCCTGGAAGACGGGATTTGTTRTCTGTGCAATGAGTAAGTTACACATGAGAAAGAAATTTCCCAGGAAGCGTAGCTTACTTGCTTAACACTTTGAAGTCTACCAGGAATGTGGACAAAATAGGTCAATATCTCTTGAACATTATCTGTTGTTTCTTGTGTTTTTAAAGTTAAATATCTTTCATGGGAACTGATCAGACTCCACAGGTCAAATGAGCAAAGCACCATCCTTTCTACTAAGAATTCTCAAGATTTCAATATTTTCCCTTCCAAATCATGGAAGCAAACAATTTGAAAGAAATTATGCAAAACAAAGTTCAGTACAGATCAGTCTCTACAAATCCAGGTGAGAAAGTTTCTATTTGATATGATTTTACAACAGAAATGGGATTTTTTTAATTCTGAATTATTTTTGAAATTATTCAAATAAACTATTTATGAAAAAAAAAGACTTTACTCCAAATTCATGCTTTACCTCAAAACATTTTCACTAAATTAATATTTTTGATAGAAAAAAAAAGATATTTAAAGCCATTTAATTTTTCCATAAAGTTGTTGCAACACATTATTTCAATCATTCACTGAAAGGAATACAGAAATGTAACTTAATAAGTATTCTTGTATTTAGCCCTTACTAGGAAAATTATTGAAGTAGTTGTAAATAAATTCTTACAAGATACATATAATCAGAAATTTAACTAGTTATAGCTTAATCATTTTGTAGATAGCCTAACATTAAATGTGTGCAGACCAACTCTCTTAGGATGTGACTGAGAATCAGCAAGATATCAAGATGGAAAATGGAGAGAGGGATATTCTTTAACAATTTTTTTTATGGCTTTCTAAATTGATTAAGTATTATTAAAATCTTAAGTTCAGACCTCTTTCTATTATCATATTGCATTGCCCGAACATGCAGTTATGACATTTTATAAAGATAAGATTTTAAAAAAAATATTAAAAAAAATGAGGGTATAAGAGAAAAGATTCAAAATTGACCTTAGAAAAGTTTATAATAGTGATTTCATAATGATATTTTCCTTTTCTATCTGTAAAATAGTTCAGGTATAACAAAGTTTAGCTCATCTGTTGATTTATGCACCGATTAAAGAACAGCAATGATAAATGTTCTAGGATAAATGCATGTGCAGCTTTGATCTCTCGTGCCTTTTAAATGCTCGTTAGCAACACTCTCTTGCTGACTATATGAGAAATGGTCCAATTCTTCCCACTATCTGCCTCCATGATGTGATCTTTGAAGAATTTGTTGATTGCTCAGTAATGGAAAAAGACAACTTTGCTGATGTTGAATTTGATAAGGTAGTTCTTTCCGAAGCGTCGTTTTAGCAAATCCTAAGATATGGATCAAAATGAGAGACCAAAGGAATTTAAAATTAGGTGGTATTGTTTTCCAGCAACATTTTTTTTTAAAACTTTTGCGTGAATTTAAATTATCTGTAGTTCTTTATGTAAGATGACAAAAATAGGCATATGGAATAGAAATAGGAAGTTAGTTAAAAAAAAACAAAGTGTATAATTAGACAAAATGTTGATAAAATGAACAAATTTTTTCTTAATTGAGTAAGCTAAATGTCACTGAATAGAGATTTAAGGGATTGTATAAGAAGGGATCGTTTTTTCTTTAAATGAAGATTTCAAAGAGATTGCAGCTTTTCTGAAAGGCCCCATCCAGCACTGGAATCCTGAGAAAGAGCTGGCAGGGGTGATCCAGAAGGTGATTAACCCTACCTATCACAAATGCTCCCATTAGGAATTAGCTCTCTAAAAGTACATCTATATATTAACATAATTATGGGAAAAGATGGAAAATGACCATGCTCCATTTRCAAAGCTTGGAAATTGCTGGCAAATAGGGATATTCAAGCTTCTGAGTTCTTCAAACTGATAATGAACATTAACTGTGTCTAGGTATCATTGTCATTACATTTTAGAATATTACAGAGGGGGTTAAATTTTAGAATAGCCATATATTTTAAGAGTTTTGATTGATCCTCCTCCAAAAAAATAGAAAATTATATGCTACAATAAATGGAGCATAACTTGTGACCAATCTGATGCATTTTCAAAATGTTTATATTCAAYGATTTGTTAATAAATAAGAAATTCTTCATCTTGAAAAGTCATTTATTAACTACTGATTATCTTTTGAATAGTTTTGAATTTCTATATGAAATTCAAAATCCTATATAGAAATTTGGTCTTTAAAATATCACTCAGTAATGTTTCAATAAATTGCCCAGTTCCACAGAGTAATTTTTATGAACATAGCGAAAATGCTCCCTTTTTTTAAGGCAATACAATAGAATGCATTTCTCAGAGAAAATATTAGCCTCTGTTTCTGATTTATGTTTTATCTCTATTTTAAAAATAATATAGGTCATTTAAAAATTGTATAATTCTCCCTGTTCAGTAATAAAATTAAGATGATGATTAGAATGTAAGATAAAAAAAAGACTGTTTACAGACTAAATATAAGAAAAAGTTTTTTTACTGGGCTAAACTAAACTTTTACTAAACTAAATACCAGTAATATATGTATTCATGAAAGAAACTATTTAAATCMAAGAGTTTGAAGAGTATATTTGTATTCTGTGATATATATGTAATACATTAAAGCTACTCAGATTTGTGCATAGTGAAATAATTCTAGAGTGCTGAAATGGTACATTGTAAACTACCAAAATACCAGAGGTTTAAATTAGTGCTGTTAAAAATTGCCGAAACAAGTTATTATCTCATTTGGAGTTTCATGACAAATTCAGATAYTAGCAAGGCTTGCTAAAGTTTTCTRTAGTTTTCTCTGTGCACAGGATGACAATCAAATTAATTTGCTCTATTTTGAATTGCTCCCACCCAACCAAAGCTGAAAGGGACTGATTCAAGTATATTATCTGACTTTGCCTTGACGCTAGCTAATCCTCATCTATTTATTAGAGAAACAAATGGTAATTTCATCAGTGAACTAGTTCATAAAATATACATTTTTGTATGAACAAACAAAGCAGTGAGGCCAAGTATACAGTCAAATAATACTACTGGTCATGAACACTGGACAAGAAAGAATCATCTGGACCAACAGATCTCCTAAAAAGGTAAACGGCTCGTTCAGACCTTGCACAGACCCCACTTTAAATGTGACTGAGCAAGACTATTTCAGCATGTCTTTTCTCTGATTCCTGGAGGTAATCTTTGTAAATACTTTCTAATGTTATTGTCGCCATTATTATCATAAATTATTCAGCATTAGCTGTCTGATTTATACAAAAATATTTATGCTGCATGATCCTAAGTCGGTTCTTAGTGAAAAAGAAAACAAAGAACCAAACCATAGAAAACCTTGTTACTTCTATTTGTCCTTTTAAAATAGTTACTCTAATTAGCTATTTTAGTTAATGGCCCCTGTTTAGGACAAATTGAGTACATATATTATAACAGCTTCTCATGACAAGCTGCTTTTACTTCGTTATTGACATTAGATCTACATACGTAACTTCTGAAAATATGAGGCTAAGGCTGTACAAAGAGTTTGGCGTTCTCTGAGAACGGCAAAATGTAAAGGTATCAGTGTCAGACTCTCAGGAAATAGTTAAGCATTTTAATTATTTCATGTTGAAAGAAAAATGCCAAACACTTGGGTCATATAGTATTTCAGTGTATTAAATATTAATTATTTCCATGCAACATTAAATATTCATAACTCCAACATGTGACTACCATGGCTTCATGTCAGTCTGATAAAGGGAAATCTTTTCCTTGTTTTTCACATGTCTAGTCAAGATTTACCTACATCTACTTTTTTAATTACTTGCAAAGTTGATAATTATTATACTATAAACATTATTCTTTTTTTCTTGCCAAAATGGTGAGAGACATTCATCAGCCTCATAAAATATCAATAATGGTCTTCATTCTGCAGTAATGGATTCATTGAGAGGTTTTAGGGTTCTGCAAAGGAAGAAAAGATTTCTGAGGGGGAGGGAAGGAAAAGGAAATGGAAAATTTAGCTCTAATCCAAAGTAGAAGAGACAGGAAGACTATGAGCATTCCACATTGGATTTGTACTTGAAAAAAAAAAAATGTATAATAACTCCAGCCTTGCTTCAGTTTAGTCCTGGAGGAAATAGCAGGGATTGACAGTTCCAGGTTAAATTTTCAAGATCACTGCTTTTTTTTTTTTTTTTTTTTTTTAGTCTTTAAACGGATTAGCATTAAAAATAAAGATTAAAAATAAAGGGTTTGAGCAGCAGACAGGTAAATTCCAAGAACATATTCTAAATAAAGACGAGCACAAAAAGAATGTACTTAAACTGACAAATTGTAATGGCTCTATGGAAAGAAATATTTCTTATGAGCTACAGTTTTATTTTTTTAGATAATTTCTTAAAATCCAAGAATATCATTAGTGACTGTAAATGCTACCATAGGTATATGTATAAAGTAACATACTATTAGGTTAGTACGTCCTTAGCCTTTCTGAATAACCACTGGATAGAAGAAATCATTGAAAATTGATCATTTTTCAGGAAGGAACAGACTGTAGAAAACAACTGCCATCTTAATCCTGAATGTTACTTTTTTAAAGTTTTAGATATGAAAAGTATTCTTATGTCTATAGGCTTGGTCAAACATTTCCTCTATGTTTCCTGAGAGTATTTACAATTGCTTTAGGAAATCACTTGTTCTGTAGCTTTTCCTCCATCTTTGGAGAGTTTATTTATACAATCTGTCTCCATCCTTCTATAACTGGAAAGACCAGATATGCTATTATTCCTGGAAAAAAAAATGTTGTTGCTCCATTCAATACTGTACCATTCAATACTGTACAATGGTTTGTGCTTTTGACTTACCACAAAGTAATTTTGTTTCATAAAACAGCCAAGTTTGTAATTGAGTTCTTATTACCACTGATGATGGACAAGGATTTAATTCCTTCAAATAGTTGCATTTTTTCCCTATGGTTACTATGATTCTTTAATGTGTTAAAACTGATTTTTATTGTTTGCAGAAGCCATTTGATGGGATCAGAAATCAGAAACAAGACTTTAAAAAAAAAAAAAAAAAAAAAGAGTAGTCAGCAGTTTCAAAGGAGCTACCAGTTAAATTATATTCATGATTCTAGGGGTAAGGTTCATTCCACTAACTTAACACATCTAAAATAGGTGCTCCTCATTTAAACCTGTTGCCTGATCGCTTTATAGATAATGGAGGCACTTCCAGTGAGTGATATGAGGACCTCAAGATGTTGACTCATTCTCATTCTATGCCAACTACAAGAGAATAACTTCCCACCAAAGTTGCATGAATCACCTGGGCAGTGACTATCTGTCTCTATGGACTATATAACAAAACTAGAGATCTATCCCATACTAGGCATCAAATTTTTGGGTTCCTGAAGTTAGATTAGATGACACTCAGTGTAAATGACAGCAGTCTTAAATACATATATAAGTTTAAAGAGTGTGGAATATGGACCCCCCAAAATTTGTTACTGAGTTTACCAGCAAGAGTTATGAGGCCGTTACATGTGGTTTCTGGCAAATTTTCTTGTCTCTGAGTAAAAGGATATGGCATTCTAATTTTACCTTAAAAAAAGTAAAAGGTCTAGGTCATAGTAATTCTGTAGACCTCTCATTCCTGAACCCTTCTGCACCCTTATGAGTAAGAAGCCAGCAAAAGGAGCAGGAGACCTGCATGGATGAGCAAGGAACTCCTAGAAAAAAACAAGCAGAAGAAGTACAGAGTGTGGAAGAAGGGACAGGCCACTTGGGAGGAATATAGGAACACTGTCAGAGTGTGCAGGGATGAAACAAGGAAAGCTAAGGCCTATTTGGAATTGAAGCTGGCAAGGGATGTCAAGGACAACAAGAAGAGACTCTTCAAGTACATCAGTAGCAAAAGGCATACTAGGGAAAATGTGGGCCCACTGCTCACCTGGTGACGAAAAATAGAGAAGGCAGAGTTACTGAATGACTTCTTTGCTTCARTCTTTCTTGCTAAGGTCAGCCCTCAGGAATCCCAGACCCTAGGGACAAGAGAGAAAAATCTAGAAAAAGAAAACTTTCCTTTGGTGGAGGAGGATTGGGTTAGAGTTCATTTAGGCAAACTTAWCACTCAGAAGTCCATGAGCACTAATGGGATGCACYCAAAAGTACTGAGGGYGCAGGTGGATGTTATTGCTAGGCCACCCTCCTGTTCTCTGTCATCTTTGAAAGGTCCTGGAGAACAGGAGAAGTGCCTGAGGACTGGAAGAAAGCYARWGTCACTCCAGTTTTCAAAAAGGGCAAGAARGAGGACCGGGCCRGTCAGCCTCACCTCCATCCCTGGAAAGGTGATGGAACGGCTCATTCTGGGCATCATCTCCAGRCATACRGWGGAAAAGACTGTGATCAGGAGYAGTCAGCATGGATTCACCAAGGGGAAATCATACTTGACCATTCTGATAGCCTTCTATGATGGAATRACTGGCTGGGTAGATGAAGGGAGAGCAGTGGATGTTGTGTACCTTGACTTCAGCAAGGCTTTCGACACTGTCTCCTMTAACATCCTCATAAGTAAGCTCAGGAAATGTGGGTTAGACAAGTGGACARTGAAGTGGATGAGAATRGCTGAAAGGTGGTGCTCAGAGGGTTGTCGTCAATGATGCAGATCTAGTTGGAGGCCTGYGGCTAGTGGTGTCCCCAGGGGTCAGTACTGGGTCTAGTTTTGTTCAATGTTTTCCTCAAYGACCTGAGTGAAGGGACAGAGTGCCTCCTCAGCATGTTTGCTGATGATACCAAGCCAGGAGRAGTGGCTGATACACATGAGGGCTGTGCTGCCAGTCAGAGACACTTGGACAGGCTGGAGRGCTTGACAGAGAGGCACATCATGARGYTCAACAAGGGCAARTGTAAGGTCCTACACTTAGGGAGGAATAACTCCAGGCACCAGTACAGGCTGGGGGCTGACCTGTTGGAAAGCAACTCTRCAAAGAAGGACCTGGAAGTGCTGCTGGATGACARRYTGACCAKGARCCAGCAATGTGCCCTTGTGGCYARGAARGCCAATGGTATSCTGGGCTGCATTAGGAAGAGWGTTGCCAGCAGGTCRAGGGAGGTGAYCCTGCCCYTCTACTCAACCCTGGGGAGGCCTCACCTCGAGTACTSTGTCCAGTTCTGGGCTCCCCAGTCCAAGAGAGACATGGAGCTACTGGAGAGAGTCCAGTGCAGGGCTACAAAGATAATTAGGGGACTGGAGCATTTCTGTTATGAGGAAARGCTGTGAGAGCTGGGCCTGCTTAGCGTGGAGAAGAGAAGACTGAGAAGGGATCTTATCACAAATACTTTAAGGAAGAGTGTCAAGAGGAATAGACCGGATTCTTCTCAGTGGTGCCAAGCGACAGGACAAGAGGCAAYGGGCATGAACCGAAACACAGGAAGTTCGACCTGAATATGAGGAAAAAWTTTTTTCCTGTGCAGATGATGGAGCAATGGAAGATGTTGCCCAGAGAGGTTGCCTGGAGATATTCAAAACCTACCTGGACGCAATCCTGCCTAACTTCATCTAGGTGACCCTGCTTGAATAGGGGGTTTGGACTAGATGATCTCCAGAGGTCCCTTCCAACATCAAACATTCTGTGTAATTTTGCAAAAATAAACACTGTTTCAAGAGCCCAGCTCRGATTAGTATTGCTTCATCTGAGTATAGCTTTTGGCTTCACCAAGCAGCCATCAAACTTCATGAAGTCATGCCTTCCCAGATTTCCGGTGGCAGAAGATGGGTCRCATCAATGATGTCAGAGTAAACCACAGTGGGACTGAATTGTGACTATCCACACATAAGAGGAAGGCAGCTCTTTAAAGAAAAATATAAAAGATTCTACTTATATGACCTTTACTAGTAAGCATTTATGGAATTCAGGTAGTGATGTCTATAGTTGGAATTGACCTGCATCGTGGTGTGCACTCATTACTCTAAACTTCAAAATAGGCAGTGTCACATGCCAGTRTATAAATCATTTAGAAACATTAGCAAAACTGGCAAATAGTCAAGAATTAGGCAAACCATAAACTTCTCAGCTGTTCAGGGAATCATGGCTTTCATATAAAAAGGCTAGAATTTCTGTCTTCCGAAAAAGATATATATCTGTATAGTTTGAGTTTACATGTAGGACATCTAAAACAGCTCCTCTTGCTCTTGGCAAATTGAATTATCTACTGATGAAGAGATAAAACAGACAAATCTAAGCTACAAGTCACTGCAGAAGCAAAAAGGTCAGCACATCCTGATACTGCATATATTGGGATTGTTATTTTTATCTTTTATTTTGTTTAATTTTTTAACGGCTTAACCTTTTTGAATTTGATGAAGGAACTACAAAAATGTGTCTCATGTTTTGTGTGTTCCTCTCCAGGACTCCGCAGTGGAATGCTCTCAAAGGAGCTTCTAAGGTGCACATAATTTTGATATAGAAAAATTAGCAGGGTGTGTACAGATTCTTCTTCTTTGATGTWCCCTATCTACCACAATTGTATCATTTTGAAGAATGTGAATACGTTTAAGCACACARAAATGCTCTCCTCTGGGGAGATGTGAGATGGCCTTAATTGAATAGTGCTGAACAAACAGAGTGACATTTTACCCTTTGCAGTGCTTCAAGTCTCTTCTGTTTTTTTTTTTTTTCAAACCTTGATAACATTTTTCAGTCTCTTCTTACAATACTATCAAAAAGACTGAACCAACTTTATCATGTCTGTACCCCTTCCTCTTATTCATCTCTTTGAAGTAAAGAAGCTGTGTGACCCATTTTCCCAATCTTCAGATCTGTCTGACTCTTGAAGCGAATAAAAATTGAGCGAACTTGTGAAAACGCTGCTAATGCTTTGCCAGTTTCATCCCCCACTTCCTCCAGTACTCCTGGGTAGGTGTAATCTGTCCAAAGAGCCTTGGCAGTTTTAAAAGGCTATAACCTTTCAAAAACCACTTTCTGCTRTACTTTGCACACCTCCTAATTTCTCATCCGCTTTCCGTGGATGCCTGATTTGGATACAATTTAATTTCTTTCATATATGAAAGCAAACGTAGGGTAGCATTTCAGCTATTTTTTTTCTCTGMTAACTCCCTACTGTCTTTCATGTGCTCTCACAATTTCTCAGAAACATGCATGCTGTTGATAAACAATTTTTAACTCTGTCTGCTCCCACCAAAAATTGATATATCCTAAGTCAATCACCCTTGGAATTCAATCACTTCTATATTGACATGACATAAGATTAAAAATAGAATTGGGATTGATGAAACTTTGAGTTTTATAAATCTATTTAGAGATTAGAGTTTATTTCTTAACTTTTAAAAAAGAAAATTTTTAAAAAAGATTAATTTAATTTTATAAGGATTCTTTTTCCAGTTTAAAGGCAAGCTATGCTATACATTAAGGATGGAAGGAAACTAAAAAAAGGGTGGGGAATGAGGGAAATATTTTAAGTAGTGGTGAGAAAATACTGGGAGAGATTTTCATCTGATGTCATCTGATGCCTTAGTGAAATCAAGGTAGCTATGCTAAAGTTATAATAAAAAGATTTTTTTAAATAGAGTTGAGGCTTGAAAACTCAGTTTATGTACAGACATCATCTAATTAATGGATACATTTTTGCAGATCAGAAAAGTGAGGCACATAGGACAAAAGCTTCAAAAACAACTGTTTAGATCTTGKGATCCTTTAGCAATGAAAATATTTTACCTTCTAGCATCAGCATGAAGCTAGGTGTATACAAATAGTGAGTRACCTGCACCAAAATAGCTTACAGGTTTGTAAACAAGTTTTCTATAATGCTGAGGAAGCCAGCTCTGGCTCCTACTCTCTTATGTTTTGACCATTAGGTAAGTCTAGTTTTCAACCTTTGTTGTGACCAAAATTTCATTTCTGGATCTGAAAACATTTTTCCAAAAAAAACAAACAACAAACAAATAGACAAAAAAAAATAAAAAATCCTCCTATTATGTTCCTGGGAAAAGCTTTTATTTTATATTCCAAGCAAAAATGATTTGTCTAAAAATTTTGTGACAGTGTAGTCAAGGATCAGGATTTGACTTGTCCTGGCTTCCACTCCCCATCTTTGCCCACCGTGCTATATGTCATTTTTGAAAGGCGATRGCAAAATACCCACTGATATTCGTGGTCAGAAGCAAAGTGATTATCACATAACAATTAATTTTGCATTACTGAAATCACTGACAATTTTACTATAGATAGCAAGAGCAGTAGGAACAAACGTAGAGAAAGAATCAAATGAAATCTACCAGTCTCTCCCCATAAAACTATACAATCTTTTGTACTTTATTTTCTTTGTCATCTGGATTATATTGAGAAATCCTATCTGTAGTTATTAAAGATAGCTGTCAAGATTGACTGACTGACTCACTCCCTGGAAGCATGATCTCAAAYGATTTGGAAAAACTATTACCAACAAAACTGGCTTTAAAAAAGAAAAGAATGGGTTTGTATAACATGCTTAGTACAAATACCTGTCAAAAAGACGGGGGGTCACCTGGGCAAATAAGGAATTAAGCCATCAGTGTCTTGTAAATGATTTAAATCTATCTAATTGCAAATGCACTAGACTAGATTTGCTTTACAAAGAGAGAATATGTGGTGTACTTTTACATTCTCCTGCGAAGATGCTCAGAAGGACTATCATTCAGTGCATAGATTTGTGTCATCGATGAACTCTGGAGCTTCAAGACCTAATATAAAGTGTATCCCCTAATATCAGACCAAACAAATGATCTCTGTTAAGCTAGTGCTTCATCGTTTAATACGACAGATAACGCAGAYGGAAGGATATGTCATGACTGTYCTGTCACTCCTACACATATACCACGTACTCATCATGGAAACATAACATGACATGAAAAGTTCAGTTTAATAGCAAATCTTGATATTACTTACACGTTTCATACTCCCACACTGAAAGTGGACTCACTTCCACTTTCCCCCTTTTCCTTCCTACAGTGAGGCACGTAAGTCCTTCTCACAGAGCCTAACGTTACTGAGCTCTGTTGGCTGGCCTTTTCTCTCATGGAAGTGAAGAAACGGGGCAAAACAGCAGCTCCTGTACGCATAAGTGGCTGCCCAACTGTTATTCTTCTATCTCACAACACTCCAAAGCTTCAGAGAGAAAACTTGTCCTCTCTCCCAGCATGTTTTGCTAAAAGATATTAATAGTTTGTCTCCTCCTGCCAACCCATGTCCTCCCCCCCCTTTTTTTGGCAGTTTCTTCTGTTCAGTGAGCCACTGAACAAAATCAATCAAAGGTTTGTGTAGATTGGAAGTGGCCTCCCTACAGCACCCTTGTTTTAAATATTTGTTCTACTTTTCTGTTACTTATTGTTTGATTTTTCTTTTGATCAATGTAATGTACTGATTCATAGTACTGAGACTCTTTTTTCTTCTCAGGAGACTCTTATGGGTATGTCAACACACAGATAGTTGTGGTGGCTGGAGCACAAATAGCTCCAGACTAGCCTGAATACCTTGAAATGGAATATGTGCGTTAGCTCAGTGTACTGTCTAGGCTGATTAGTCTCAGTGAGAGAATGATTCTGTATTGTGGCTTCTAGAGTTGCTGYGAAATTTTTACAAGCATTAAACTATGCTATAATGATATAATCTTAATGTTCATCCATTTGGGGTTTCAGATAGGCTTCAGAGACCTAGATTCTTATTAGAGAAGTCGTTGCTGGTGAGAGTCCTCATATTCAGTATCCCCATCCTCAACTCTCCTTCCTTTTTTTTTTTTTTTTTTTTATTTTACTAAACAATTTTGGCAGTCTTTGAGGCCTTTTAAATTATCATACTTGGCCCTTGCAACCTGCTAGGTTCATGTCCACTTATAGAGTAGTTATGCTAGAGCAGCTGCCTCTATCTGCACTGCAATCTACGCAGGACGGGAGAAGTGATTAATGGGCACCTGGTGAATAACAGACACAGGGAAAAAGAGAGAATGAAACAAGCTCATAATAAACAGGAAGGGCCAAGGGCACAGCTGTCCTATTAGCAGTGGTCAAATAACGGTTCTTTGATTAGACTATGTATCACTGTTTCCTTGAATTCCTAACTAGTGGCTGACATAACACTTGAGTTAACAGGTCATCTCTAGTATTAGAAAGATAAATCAGTTTTTCTTACAAAATGYATCTGTCAAAAACCTTTCAAAACATACATTGTCAATCAGACCTGAAAAGAGGCTTGTAAGCACCTGTTGCTAATTAYACAGTGGTCAATGTTTTACCATCTATTATTTAAAAAACTAACCTTTTCCATTAACAGGACATTTCAAGGTATTAGTAAATCGCTTGTTTGGCCTATAGCATTATCTYTGCAAAGATAAAACAGAACTACGTTTCATTGTCTCTTGGCTTGAAGACTGGTTCATTAGTGCTGCGCTACTTCCAATAAAAAGAACATTGAAAGACATTAGCTCTGAAATTAAAACAGATGAAGCTGGCAAAACGCTGCAGAGGAAACAATGTACAGTAGGTCAAACTGCTGCTCTGTGAGCATCCCAGAGAGAAATTACATTGAGAACAAATCACTCCTCTAGAAAAGATGTACATTTACCTCCTGCAGCCAGAACCTTTTCTTATTTATAAGAGATATGGACACATCAGTCTGTCTGGAGAAAATGGAATAGTCAACTRTTCAAATCATTATTTTGTTAAATGTACATTAAAAAGTGTGCTTTACTAGATGGATATGGTGATTGGATGGGCTCTGAAATTTATTGTCCTTGAGTACAATTTCATACAATTCAGCAGGATGTATAGCTAATAGGCTTATAAAAAAGCCACATTAAAATAGTATTACTTAGATGACATGATTGCATTTCAACAAGATTCAGCTCATTTGGTGCAGAGATTATTTACTTTAAGCTCTGAATATGCCATGTTAACTATTGCCCAGGCAACTTTAATTTTGTCCTGTGCATGTCCTATCTCCTGAACAAAGCACAGATCCTGTTTAGACAAGCTAGCCCAAAGATGATATGACAGGGTGAAGCATATTTCTTAGAATTGTAACCCTTAAGTGTACTGACCCTAAGCATATTCTTTCCTACCTTACTTGCGTAAAAGCCAGAACAACAACAGTTACTGTGCCCTGAAGAGGCCAGAGATTTATTCTGTAGTGGTCAAAGGGAAGTTAGTCCTATCTTGCTATCCAGGAAGGCCCTAGTAGAAAGTACTCACTTGTCAGAAACAGAACTCTCTCTCTCTCTCCTTTTTTTTTCCTTTTTTCTTCTCTTCTCTTCTCTTTTCTCTTCCTTAAAAAAAAAAAAAAAAAAACAGACATTGACCAGCAGAGCGAGGGACCAGCATTTTTCTTTTTCCTTATTCAAAGCAAATGTCTTCTACAGTAGGCTTTTTTTTACACTTTTTTTTACATTCAGTATGAGATAGATCAATAGAAAACTAAATGCTTGTGGCAAACACAACAGATTATCTGGCACAAAATATTGTATGCTCTTGCCATATGACACGTTCAAGGTTGGATTACCTGTCCAAACTGTCTTAGGAATGTAGTTTTAGTCAGCATCTGAGAGAACAGGGAGAAAAAGCAACAAAAACCTGGCTGGGTTTCTACTTAGCATACACACCTTCTGGTCTACTTGTGCATTAGCATCAGTTCTCCAAGAAGTTTGTTTGATCTACTGGCTGGAAGTAAAGTGAAGTGGCTGCCAGCAAGAGTTCATCAGGAAGTTAAAAGCTAGGAGAGGTGAGGAGAGGCTTAARCATAAACAAAAGCAGAAAAATTTCATAAGGAACTTGATAATACTATATCCAAGCTTCAATTTGTACATTATGCAATATCTTCTGTCTGCAATGAGATCTAAAATATTTCATACAACAGTGTACCACAGCTATTGCCCAGAATGTTTCCAGGACAGGAAGCAGAACACAATTCATTAACATATACGAGAACTTCTTATGCAGTAGGAATGAAGCTATTCATATGGGAATTCATCCAAAGCAGCTAGATTGATGCCCCTACTCCTCTGTAATAAGCACCTGTAGTACCACACTTAGTCAGGACATTGGTATTAATTTTCATGTGAAGACTAGCTCCAGCAATAAAATGTGCCCCAATGTCTGGAAAAGGGACTGCTATCCAATTCAGATTGACAGGRACAAGGCCACTTACCTGATGTAAAYGMYGCTTTCTTTATCGCCTGTGTTTTCTAGGTAGACTTCCACATACCAGTCAGGTCCAACCCTTCTTAAATCATTAGCACTGATGAAACACAGTGTAAATCAGTTTCATCTACCTGAGAGTAATTAAGTACATCTTCTGTGTATGTCTGTGTGGATGACACATGCCTTAGAAAGTCATGTCACAGTCTTGTGAAAAATATGAGAAACTCTAACCCTCTCTGTGATATTTTCATCTTTTGCATTTAGAAGATATTTTAAAAATAGTGCCTGGGAACTTTAGCTTGTGTGATTTGGCCTGGAATCAATGAACTCAGTAGAGAAATGCTGAATTAGAAACTGAGGATGTGCATTGAAACTCTCTGGCTCTCTGGCTCTACTGCAGTCACCAGAAAATAGTCTACTTATCTTAATGAAGCAGGAATTTCATCACTGGATCTCTCAATAAATCTAATAATCAGGTATTATTATTTTCCCATGTGAAAGCACAATTACTACATTGTTTATAATCCCACGCTTAAATCTAAATTCTTACAATATCATCCAAAGAACACATAATGGATCATGCTATTATATTGCTTAAATGGACTATTTGAGGTATGAAATTGAAAGAAAAGAGAGAGAGAGAGAGAGAATGAACTCTTCAATTTAAGGACTATACCTTCCTTTGGTGTCTTCTATTATTGGATCGTATTTCACTGTTATTGCTATTGCTAATATTATGACTAATCATAATGTGATTATTTTATTGAATGTTCTTATTAGGATTTCTTAATTTAAATCATATTTTGACTATACCTGAATGTCTTTATCTATTTCACCTTATTATTAAAATAATTATTAAAGATTAGAAGGAATCATAAAAGCTCTGTTTTAAGAGAAAAGGCACTATGTGTTTCAGCAAGTGTAACTGGTTTCATACAGGTTGGAAATAGGACAGCATCTTCATTCTACTGTTAAGCAAAGGCTAGAATATATCTTATATCATAGCACATAAAGAAGGGATAATTTCTGGCACTGAATGAGCACCCTGGCCTGCTGAAGTGCATACGCTTACAAGCCTGTCTGACAGAAATGCTAAAGACTCCTGACCTAAATTCACATACTCAGCCTTCATCACACTGGAATTGGAGTAAGCCTGAAACATATTTCACCATGACCTCTTCACCTAGTACTCTTTCATGCACCAACTGAATTTCAGGACAAAATTCCTGCCGACTTTTAGCAGGGRCTGACAGTGACCCTATTCACTGCTGATGAGGTTTTGCATTTCCAAAGCAAGCAGGGTAGTTCACGGTATTGGAATGCACATTTCTGCAGCTTATTTTGACTTCTGAAAGTTAGAATGTATCAATTTTTGTTAGCGTAGCAGCTTATGAAACAGTTCTTTCATCAAAAATAAGGAGAAAGATTAAATCTCAAAATAAAGCAGAGTGACTATTCATGAAAATGAAACAGATAATAAAAACAGACCTAAATGGAACCAAAACAGAATATAGCTTATTTAGACTTTTATATTACAAGAGTAATACATCCTTTCAAGCATACGGTAACTTAACACTCTAATCAAGACTTAACTGGATTTTCACATTGTAGAATTATATCACAAAACATTAAAACTGTTTATAAAATCATTACCATAGAAATAAACAATACTTTCAAATAAATAATCATTACCATAGAAATAAACAATACTTTCAAATAAATTTCATTCAGATTCCTTTTTAAGGAGACAAAACCAGTAAATTAAAGAAAATTATGAAGAAGAAAAATTTTATTCTTAATGCTTTTTTATCCTTAATATTTTATTGAGGTAGAGAAATAAAAAGTAGAGAAAAGTACAGATGAAAAAGAGATCTATATGAAAATTTACCGCTGTTCACATTTGCAATGGATAATTGTTAGAATTTTCATCATTGACATAGAGGGTATGAAAATGATGAAAATGTATGCCAAAGTGCAAAATAATAYGTAGCATATTCATAACATAAGGGGAGTCAGTATATAGAGAGGAAAGCAGACTACACAATAATCACAATGAAAAACTGCAACTAGAAACATAAAAATATAGTAGCAGTGCACAGCATCTGACATGTCTGACATATTTTCTACACCCTAAAGATTTTGATCCATATCCTGACCTCAGTTACACTTTCAACAGCACTAACATTTGTACAGAAGACATGATGACCAGCGATATCATTTTGCTTAAGAGTTCACCAGCATCTCAAAACATGAAGGATTATTTTAGAAGTCCACTGCTAAAGGATTTAAATTGTTTTAATCTAGGAACTGAACTACTAGATATTAAACTAATTTAAAGAGTTCTTTTTTTCAAAATGAGATTAAGAGAAAAATGACAGAGAAAATTTGAATTTAAAAATAAAATATCCAATATAAAATAACATTTCAAATGACTTTTGCTGATTTACATGATGAAAACTGCTGTTGACATGATGTTACATTTCTCTTCCCTGTGTTTTTTTTAACTCTCAAAAAGGTCATATTTTAAACAAATGGTCCCTCAGAGCCATGAGATATTAATACCCCTAAAAGAGAATTATTTCTAAACTCTCTTTAAGTGAAGAAAAAAATGATACAAGTAGTGATGAAYGCACATATGCATTCTTACTATGAAATCTGGCATCAAATTGTAGGTGATAAAATAATGCTGAATGTACCAACAGATTACTCAAACCTGGGTCATCTTTGAATAGAGAACGGTACTATCTTTTGATCTGAATGTGCATCACTGAAATTGTAAAGTTAAGAGTTCTTTTAACTAAGTAAGTTTAAATTAGAATAGGTTTGAGAAAAAATTGAGATTAATCCATCGGAAAAAAATATGTAGCTTTAAATTGTTGTCAAAAGTAAAAGATCTGAAGCATTATGGAAGACAGCAGTAAGAGTTTCAGGWTGGCTGTTTGTATAAATCAGATAGCACAGGCCTCTGTTCAGCAGTTTTCAAACATATTATTGGTATGTAAGGCTGAATTTYTTTTTGAAGAACCAGCTGAAGTCATGGAGAATATGTTGGACTGATGTTAAGCAACCCTATAATAGTTTTTCATGGTATGTTTAATTCACTTCTTGATAAAACAAGTGAAATGTTTCAGTAAAAGCCCTAACAAAAATATTATTTGATTATTCTCAAAGCTTTTGCAAATTCTGATTGAATTCACTGGTGAATTCACCAGTCAGAGAAAATATATGGACAGACGTTCACTATCCTATTGAGCTCAAGAGAACAAACAGACATTCTGTCATTAGAAGACTCATATTCACGTATTTCTCTGGCTAAACAGTGTGGATTCACATCTGCTTCACTGCAACAGGAAAACTGTTCCTTGTCCTTTTTGTGGGAGCTGTATAAAAWATTTAAATTTTAATTAAACCAGAGAGAAAATAACTCACTAGAATACTTTAGATATTCTCTTGAGATGGGGAACGTGGCTATAAACCTCTCTGTATTCTAGTGACTTGGAGATTTGAMCATTTTGATCTTTCCTCTCAAGTGAGTATCTGAATTATCAGATCACAGGTCACTTATCAATCACTTCCTCCAATTGCAGCTTTTGTGCTTTAAATTTTCTTTCCACTGGAGAAAACAAGGTGCTAATATATTATCAGTTAATATATTGCTGACCTTCACATTCGAAAGATATACTTGGGGGGTTGACAGAATATTTAATTGCTCACCCAAAATGAACAACACCAAACGGAGATACTCAGCGGAAGATCTGTGCTGTTCTTGATTTTCCTGAATCTTAATAATTAGGACATTTGAAGAGGTAAAGGTTGTGTATTCATACTCTTCTGTCAGAAAGAACAACTGAGCATTAAGAATCCCATAAATAATCTTTTTATTTAGTCAACTTTTTAGTAGAACTACTATCTACCTTTGCTGATAATTCTCTGAATCAACCTCTTTGTTTTTTTTGTGCCTTTCTTCAAGTGTCCTGAAATGAAATATTTTGACTGCTTTTTCAACAACCTCTTTTTTTTTTTTCATCTATTTCCTACAATATTGCTCTTCTAAGAAAACCTTGGGCAGAATTTCAACCTTCAACACATTATATATAGAAAGATACATATGAATTGTTATGAAAAACAAGATGGTTTAATACATATAGTAATGAATTTATGGGTATGACATAGGCAAACATGCGCATAGGTAAATGTACTCAGTTGTGCATTGCTACAATTTACTTGTATCACAGAAACAACAGTGTCATTATCGTCAATTATAATAAGCATGCTACACTGATGAAAAAAATAAGTAAATACATATGTCTCAGAAAGGCAAATATATGCAGTAGAGAAGGCAAAAAGTAAATATTGCAATCCTTTTTTTCGTAGCGGAAATTGTTCCAGCAATTGTCATTAGAATTCAGAATTATATTTACATAATTATTATTTCCAGTGTTTTAAGTAGTGCAGAAATGGAGCTTCTCCTGCTTTTTTATATTAAAACATGTTAAGAAAGCCTTGTGGTCTCTCACATTTTCCTCTGCCTACTTTTTGTCTCCTGTTGGTTACAGTCTAAGGCTCTGGAGAGGAAAATAGATRGCATCTGCTCAAGAGTGTGAGATTATAGGAAATCGTAATTTTCTGAAAGATAAAATACAGAAAATGTACTTTATTTGCCAATCTTTCAATGTTTCAATCCAGCCATTTTTTTTAAGTCACGTGCTATGTCACAACACCAAAAAATACATTCCATGCATGAGTAACATTTAAGCGTTGCAATAGTCAGAAAAATTGTAAAGGGATACGCCACGAACAGATGCCCTTTTATTTTGGGAATCATTTAGATGCTGAGAGCTRAAGCCATTCCAGATTTTAGTTAGAAGTCCCTCACAAAAGTCAGAAAGAAAAAAACTATCAAGAAATCCAATYCAGTTTTCAATAAGAACCAGAGATTCCCACTGTTCTGGCCATATGCCAGGCTATTACGTGAGTGATTCCCCATGAAATCTCATTATGTGGTGGGTTCTCCAACATGAGTTTGTCAGCTGTAAATCACCCCTATTCTGCAGAAGCAACTATTTTGAAACTAAATGATGGGGCATCTTTCACTGGGAAGAAAAAGAACTGGCAGAAATTAATTATTGATTTCATGTAAATGATTTTACCCAAACATAAACCAAAATGTCACTTGTTTCTCAGTCCTAGAATTATTMCTATAAAGATAACAACTACTGTGTAATTTTTATTTCTTAATCATGACTAGCTCAATGCTAGGTTTCCTCATAGTGTATAAGCCAGTCAGCTCCACAGAAGAGCCTGAAAATAAAGTTTTTTTGTGTAAGGTCAGTAAATATGACCATGTAATCTCTTCTGTCTTGACAGATATTAGGAGGAATCAACCAAATTCACAGTCAGATTCATTTATATAACAAAAATAACCTCCCATTGAAAATAGTCTTCAAGCCTCATGTCTATAATCAACGATATGAGACAGGATCCTTACAAGCATCTAAAGAAAGTGGAAACAAATTCAAGAAATGTTCTAGCTTGTTTCCAGTTGAGAAAGAGGTCTCTACAGCAACTCCAAAAAGATCCTTAGCCTAAACAGCTAGTTTTTAGATAAAGTTGGATGAGATGATTCCTATCCTAAATTACAAATGGAGAAATTCTAGATACTGCTTTATTTTTGAGCTCTTCTAGCTCTGGGAAGAGGATATGTCACAGAACTTCAAAGAAAATATTTTCAATAATATCACATGAAGACACATATTTTGTTGTTTTAAATTATGAACTGAATCCTATGTGATATTAATAAAATCACTACTTACTTTTTACACTTGGAGGTTTTTAAGAAATATACTTTATCAGGCTCAAGCCATCTTCATTCTTTTTTTGAAGAATTGAATTTGGAATACTTGCTGTAGGATTAGCATGTAGCAGATTTGGTCACATCCAAGTTCTAACTTCTGCAATGGACTGAAAAGTGCCTTGGTACTGTGAGCAGTGTGTGCTTGGTCTGTCCTGCGCCAAGATACTGCAGCATCTGAACTTACGCAGCTCCAGGCACACGGCGTGGGCAGATCTCGCCATGCGTGGTTGCCACCTTGTAAACCAGTGTCCTTTTCTGCCCAGCTGCTGATCGGATTCTGCTGGCTGGCCATCTACATCATCTGTCTTTTCCCTTCTCTCATCATCTATTGGTAAATGTGGCAAGCATGCAGAGAAATATTGTCCTAGTAAATAAAAAAAGAGAGTATGGAACAGTGACAGCACAGAGGGAAATGGAGCAGATGTACAAAATCTCTTCTTCTCTCACTTCCTCATAGGAACAGGCAAAGTCATGATCCTTGTAGTTCCCAGAGAGCMACAGATATATGACCATTCAATTCCAAAGAAATTGTACATGGTATATGTTTACACGACAGCATYGATACATCTGTATTAAATGATAAATAATCTCCCTAGCATATCCCAGTCCGTCAAACAGCTGTGCTGTGCTGCTTCCATAGCAACCAGCAATGCTCAGGATGAGGCCAACGAGCTACAGAAGTGCTTGGCACTGAACAAGCTGGAGACAAAGTGCTAAAAGCTCGCTTTCACGTTTTAAGTCATATGATTGTGGCAAACTGGAAGAACATAAATCCCATCATAACATAAGGATATTTAGTTTCTTGTAAATCGTTAAAAAGATGAGGGGAGGGGACCCAAAACAGCTATTGAAGAATATTTGCTGTTGCTGTGCATGAGAGAGAGTCCTAGATTTGTATTTTGGAAAAGCATGACCTTTCCCAGAGGGTTACTTAAATATTTGAAGCTACAGTGATCTCAGATATGCACTGATGTATATCCTTATCAGAAATTACTGTAGAAATTATGCTTGTGCTGCACACAGGAAAGCATATGCTTACAGTTCATTTCATTTTCCTATTGAAAATGTATAAACGTATCAGCTTCAACTTGAAAAAAACATTCACAGTGGGGAAAATAACATGATTTATTTAGAAAGTGCTTTTGTAAGAATATTTCCTTATATCTTTCAACATTATTTAGGAGGATATGACCTTAAAAAAGACAAACTGTCAGAAAAGGAATGGGAAGTAAAAGAGATTTCACAAATCTTTTCTTCTCTTTTGATTCTCAGAGATTTTTCCCCTTTCCTCATTCTCCACAGAATTAGGTATTCAGAAAACCTGGCACTTCTGTCCTAAATGTTCTTTAAAGTACTAACTATCTTTAACAAAACTTGAAGCATTATCTATGCAATGTGCTTATTCTCTATTTGAGTTGGAGTATAGCTTCAAGAGATACTAGCTTTTGTGGAAAAGCCAACATAATACATTCCTTGTCTTTTCCTTTTATTGTTTCTGCAAGTTTAACTCAGAGGTTTTAGTGATTCTGTCTACAGCATCCTGCCCTCCCAAAACCTTTGTCATAGCACTGCTGAAGAGGCAGCAAACCTGCATGGAAGCAGGAAACTACCAGCTGGAGCTGGCTAGGAGAAAAAACAACATCCTAATTTGTCATGTCATGAAATCACACCCATAGAAACTACTGAACATAGAGCGTCCTTGGAAAATGTAAAGTTAAACATTCTAACTCTAATGTTAGAAGGTACTTTAAGTTTTGAAGACGTTGCAGACTATCCTTACTTCTCATCTAAGCACGGACATTCAAATGTGTCTGTAAATGTTAARTGAATTAAATACAAAATGCTTTTTTAAAGCTGTGTAAATCAGATTTCCTGTGACTGACCTGTCACAACAGGTTTGTTCAGCARAATAATCTAGATCTCATTTCAGCAAACCATTAGGGCTATGAGGATGATGAGAGGGCTGGAGCACCTGCCCTGTGAGGAACGGCTGCGAGAGCTGGGCCTCTTCAGCCTGGGGTAGAGAAGACTGAGGGGGGATCTGATCAATGTGTACAAGTACCTGAAGGGAGGGTGTCAAGGGGACGGGGACAAACTCT